>NW_027041268.1:0-90362 GCF_037179485.1 Ochlerotatus camptorhynchus | reverse complement strand
TGCGTTGGTTGACCGATTGGCATTGCAGTTGTAGCAGTGGTTGGTAAAAGGAGAAAGGGAAGTCAGCAGGCGGTAGCCCCAAGTACCGCTCGACCGCGGAGCGGAACAGCCCAGCAGAAGAGGGAAAAATGAGTTTCTTCACCTCCTTCCAGGAGCTTCTGGTAAGCAAACTAGCCAAGCACCTTTCGAATCAATCTATCCTGTGTAGCGGAGCCCCTGCTGTCCCCCGTCGTATCTTCACATCAACGCCATCGTTCAGTCATCCTGCTTCGGTGCGTGGCGGCCCCCTCTCTTTGCTCTTGATTCGACCTCGATACACTTCTTTTTTTTTTAGGGGGAGAGTTCATTTCTCCAGAGTGTCTGGTCCCATTCGGGAAGCAGTGTTGCTAGAGTTGGGGGTGAGGTTGACTGTGGAATGAAATAATGTTTTATACTTTTATAGGATCGATGGCTGTTTTTTTCTGAAAGGAGTGATCCCGCATAAACAGGAACCATAACTTGACCTTACCAAAAATGGTTTATTTTCCATGCTTAACCAACTGTTATGGTAATGAACTTTTGCGTGATAAAGTTTTAACCTTATGTATTATGGTTTTCGGAATCTGGTTGTTGAAACGAATGGGTTGTTAAGAACCATTACCTATCATTCAAAATTTTATTTATGTCTCGCGAACTTTTATGGTATGATTATGGCAACTGTTATGCTCAAATATATGGTTTTGTAATATCGGTCAACTTTAAATGGAATATATCGTTTATTGGTAACCATACAATAATTATTAATGATCGATTTTTCGTAGAACTAACACATTTGATATTGTTTATGCTTGAAGTCAACAGTAAAGAATATTGAGCTTTGTCATTATGTTTATCTTGAAAATGAAATGCGCCGGGTCGGTTGTTTTATATCCATGATTTTATTTAAAACAATAGATCGATATCGATAGATAGGTCGCGTTGAAGAAGTGACATGTTTTAATTGTGCTTCCGTATTTTCTTTGTGATTTAAATTAAAAAAAAAGTGTTGCAGATAAGTGTTGAGAGTGGATTAAAAGTGCAGTTCATCGGGAGCAGACCTGGTTAGAAACGAAGAACTGAAGGGAATCATGGGTCAAGTGGGTCAACATCAGTAGTGACACTGAGCAACCCTAATAAAATTGTTATGGTTATTTTGCTTAACGACGTGTTTGGGATATCATCCAAACCATTTGTGGAAAAGTTCAACAATTTTGGGTTATCGTTCGTTTATGGTATTTATTTATTAGGGAATGCCGGTGTGTTTATCCCGATGCACATCATCCAGAGGAAAGCAAGGGGAAACTTAGTTTCTTATTATCAAGACCAAGGAGATGATGGTTAATTTGGGAGAACAGTTGACCTTAGCCTAGGAATCACGAGGAGGCCGACCAATTTCAGACCCATCCTTTTTATTAGTTTACATTATATTTCAACCAGTATTCATAGAAATTAATTTTTCATAAATTTAAATTGAGGAGCTCGGCTAGCTTGGTAGCTCCCTTGGGTTTACTCCCAAGCTCCTCCAAATTAAAACAATTACTATGGTCGCATCGCCTGCTTAAGCGAATCCTGACCCATCTCCTACTCAATTATCCAATTCGGGGAGTCGCTGGTCTCTCGTTAAGTAGATGTTACACCAACAATATCCTTCCTTTTCCCGTAACGGAAAAGATGGAGGCGGCCGGTAAAGGAAATTATCATGCGTTTCCCTTTCTGAACTCTGATTGGAAAGCTATTCGCTGCCAAACAGTTTTCCTTGAGAAAACAGTATAAGAGCGTTAAAGTAAATACATTACAGTTGCCAGTATGCAATCTACGAATTACTCCGTTACAAACGCAGCGCAACGCAACGCACGATTTAATTTGAAACAATAGATTTGTGTAGCTGTGTAGGATCCGTATAATCATATTGCTTTGAAATGTTCAAGCGGTTTCAGCGATTAACCAGGTTTTATGCTCAAAGGTGAGGCTGAAGTTCATGTTGAATAAAGGTAAATGCCCAGAGCTCCATCGACGCTGAGTTGACCGGCTGGAACGTGTCGACATCATCACACCTGTCGATTTATCAGAGTAGGCAGCTCCAATCGTCGTGTATCGAAAGGCAAGCGGCGCAATTCGTAGTTAAGGACGGCACCCGGAGCATTTCAGCAACTCTTGAACATGATGCTCGTTGGATTCAACTTGCCGGAATAGTCGGCGATGGAGACCTTTGGCTCAGCCTTTTAGCCGTCCTTCGTCTAATTCACCATCAAAGCGAAAAAATGCTCGTTCGGTCAGTGTCAAATTAAGACACTTTGAAGTTGAATCCATCTGCAAATATGCCAAGCTTCACTTCCGGTCGTTCTATTTCCACTAATCTGCTGTGTCTGACATCGTATATCACGGATAGCATGATTAAAAGGCCACAGACGTCATTTACATCGACTTTGCAGCAGCCTTCGATAAGCTAAATCATGCCATCGCGATTGTCAAGTTGCATAGACTTGGGGTTAGCGGTAGCCTCTTGCGATGGTTTCGCTCATACAGTCAAGATTCCTATAGTACGGATTCGTTCTTGCCGGATTCCTATAGTACGGTTGCCGCTGGATTTCTATAGTACGGTCGATCCGATCCGGTCGATCCGAATACACGTAGCATATGGGATTTGAGCTAATTGGGACCTAACACTGATTGTACTGCAATTTGAAGAGATAACTTCCTGATGTCTTTTAAGAAGTTGTTAAGCAGCAAGTTGGCCACCTTTTGGGACGATTCAGTTTCCGGTAGGACACAAGTCTGATCCTGTGGAAGATCCGGAATATCCGTAAAAGTGGCAAATTCATGAAACTGATCCTAGAGCTCCGCGGATTTTTCGAAACCACTCATAAACGTCTTATCAGAATGAATTCGGAGTTATGACCGAAAAATTGACCCTGGGGACTACAGAATGATCCACTATAATATCCGGAACATCCGTAAGAGTGGTCAATTCATGAAACTGATCCTGTAGCTCCGCGGATTTTTTAAACCACTCATAGACGTCTTATCACAATAAATTCGAAGTTGTGTTCGAAATATGGACTCTTGGGACCACGGGATGGCTCATCGGAATATCCGGAACATCCGTAAAAGTGGTCAATGCATGAAACTGATCCTAGAGCTCCATGTTTTTTTTTCGAAACCACTCATAAACGTTTTATCAGAAAGAATTTAGAGTTGTGACCGGAATATGAACGCTTAGACAGAAAATGGACCTTTGGGACCACGAGATGGTTCACCAGGAAGATCCTGAACATCCATAAAAAAAAATCAGTTCTTGAAACTGAGCTTAACGGTCCGCTTTTTTCGAAACCACTCATTGGCGTCTTACCAGAATTAATTTGGAGTTATGACCAGAAAATTGACTCTGGAGACCAATGCACAATGGTCCTAAAGCCGTATTTATGAAGACAAAAATATTAGCACCAAAACCATCACTTTTAGGTACATATCTCACTGATCAACAGTTGGTCACTGCCGGTCTGATATTTTCCTAGCCATGGCAGGAATAGGAATGATCTATTTACTCTACTTCAATGACGTGAATGATAATCTTAAAATCTACTTACGGATCTGCTCGATTGATGATTGTCCCTTCCTTCAACGTCAGTTTGAAGCCTTTGCCAGCTAGTGCAATTTGAACCCAACGTTTCACGTTTATTCGAAAGAACGAACCGGCTATGTTTGACTATGATGGAGTAATTCTAGATTCTCAATCTCAACTTACGTCCACATTTATTGCCTCAAGTCTGTACAAGTTCCCTGGTGCGATCCATGCTGGAATACTGCTCTGTGGTCTGGAGTTCAAACTACAACAATGGTATTGAGAGAGTTGGGTCCGTTCAGCGACATTTTCTTCGATTCGTACTGAGGAAGCTATCTTGGAGAGATCCGTTTCACTTGCCTAGCTATAAAAGTCGTTGCAAGTTGATTGATCTGGAGCCTCTCCGAACGAGAAGAGAAACTTCAAGGGTCCTGCTCGTCAAAATAAAAATAAAATCAAAAACTAATTAAACTTGAAATAAGGAGTTAACCTAAAACGTAAAAGTATATTTCTCTCCTTTTGCATTGCATACTTCTCAACCGTGGTAATAAATTCCTTGATTCCGGTAATTTTCCTTGATTCGTTTTCCGTCGATCTTGTTTTCTATACCAATGCTACCGACACCAGGGAAGCAGCTCCCACACCTGGACCCTACCTATCGACCCATCAACTCATGGACCGGGGACCAACGGCTTTACTGCCCTCCTCTCCTAAAGAAGGCCTGATTAGAGATGTTTTGCCTTAGAAAATCCCGACGACGTCGATTGGGATTGACCCCAGGACATTGGAGTGAGAGGTAATCACGCTTACCACTACACCACCACCACCAATTTTCAAATAGATTGGTAATAGAAATTTGAAAATTTGGCAAACTCCACACTGTAACATTTATAAGAAATTTCTAAATTCAAAAAATTGTTTCAACTTCAAGGTTTCAAATGTTTTCTTAATCTCACAGTTTTAAAATATTACGAGGGGCTGGAAGTTGACCACTCCATTTTGATTGCGCCGACTGTTGCCTCAGGCTTGATGTTTGGTCAGCGATTATGAAATTTTCCCGCCGCCGTGTTAGCTTGATAATATCTCTTCTTAGGTCTGCTGCCGACCCGTCCCTGATGATGACTTGTTCCTTTCTTTATTTAGGAGATTTTCTGATTTTGACTTGTTTGGGGCAGTAAGCCGGTCTTCGGTGGTCTTCAGCTGAAAGCTCGGCAGCAGCCGACAGCAGATGTTTCTCCTTAGGGCGATGGCCACTCCTCCTCCCCCAGAGCGTGTTAGATCTAGCCTCACGATCCGGAAATCGGGAAGGTAGACGTTAATTTCGGACTTCAGGTGGGTTTCAGTTATGACGGCAGGGCAATGTCGATGTTTCGTTCATTTAGAAACTCAGCGAACTCGAAGTTATTGCTCTTGAGCGAGCAAGCAAGCGTTCCAATTTGCAATTTTGATGGCTTCACGGTCCAAACTTGTTGATACGGAGCACTGCAGCTGTTCTAATCGGGTCCTGCAGGTGTGCAGGATGTTGATGACCTCGATCACGAGCGTTTCACGTTCTGTTGATGTAAGCAGGGTTTCTGTGTTCTCGTTTATTTGTGGAGGTGGTGCAACGATCTCTTCACTGCTGGGTCTTTAAGTCGGCGTCGCGATGTCAGAAGGCTCCGTCTCCATTTTCGGCTGATGCAGATGTGGTCGATTTGGTTCTCTGTATATCCATCACGGGAGACCCATGTGACTTTATGCACTGGGCGATGGGGGAAGAGGGAACCCCCGATCAACATGTCGTTGTTGTCACAAAACTCTGCAAGCAGTCGCCGTTCTCGCTCATATCTCCGAGACCATGGCGTCCCATAATGCGCTCATAGTCCGAGTTATCGGAGCCGATCTTCGTATTGAAGTCGCCTGTGTAGATCTTGATATCACCTATTGGAGTCTTATCCACGACAGCATTCAGTTAACTGTAAAAGTTCTCTTTGTCCTGTAATTCGGCAGCATCGGTTGCGCATAACATTGGATTCTGGTAAGGTTTCAGACCCGTGTTCTGAATCTGGCAACGATTATTCTCTCATTGATAGGTTCCCACTTGATGAGCGCAGCCTGTGCTTGGGCGCTAAGCAGAAAGCCAACTCCCGAAGGCAGCTTGTGTTCTCCAAAGTTCGGCCAGCGGACTTCACTAAGTTCCAGGATTTCTAGCTTCATACGGGGCCTCACTGGCGAGTTGTGCCAGTTTACCCTGTTGGGCTAGCGTCGTTGCCAAAACATCAGTTCGTAATCTTTCCCTATAGGTTTCTGTAACAATTTGAAGGTTTCGGAGACAGTAGGTGGTTGGCCTAAGGTCTCCTATCCACCGTGATGGGACTGCCATCTGGGGTATACCTTTCGGGAAGAAGCATTTTGTATGCAGCCGCTGGATGCCAGTCAGACGCTGTTTGAGCCGCCCCTAACATGGAGAACAGACGGGTTTTGTAAGCCACAGCATACGACCAAAGTTCCCACCGGGGTTGGTTACCCGATCTTCCCTAAGGTTATTCGTACCCCAGCCGGCGCCGCGGGGAGGAAGGGATAGGAGTTACTGGGCAAGAGGCTAAGGACCACTTGCTAGCCAACTGCGATCTTAGCAAATAATCATGGTGACTTGAAGCAAGAAGATCATTATAGGTCGTGTCAGCGTGTCGAAGAAAATCTCTGTCTTCATCAGTTCTAGATGCGAAAAAGCGTTTGCGGGCTTTTCGGAGTCTGTTGCGCAGGTTGCGCAACTCAGCTGACCACCAAGGCTTGTTGTTGACTCTGTTATGAGCACGGCGACGACGAGGAACATTGGCATGTAAAATTTCGTATAATTTATCGTAAAACAGGAGTACCTTGAAGATAGTGTTCCCAATCAATCGATGAGAGTTCTACATTTAGAGCCGCAAAGTCACACTGCCGAAAGTCGAAATCCTCGAGTTCGGATTGAGAATCAACTTGGTTATGAAGATAGCAATGAGTATCAACTTGTAGAACGAATGGTACGTGATGAGCATCGGTATTCAAGAGTGGAAGCGGTGGTTGAAAAATTTCAACATCGTCCGGTGAATCTGCAAACACCAAATCGAGCAGCCTGTCATTGAGATTTGTGATGGAGTTCATTTGAACCATGCCACAAGCGTAGATCGACTCTGCAAGTACGAGTTCATGTTCACTGGCAGCATTGAACGACAGGTAGGTCCTGGTGTAAATTAAAGGTACGGACCATTTCCCCGAAACATTTGGAACATGTTCTGATGTGGCCGATGGGTCCTGGGTACTCAATATGATCACCAGTTATCATGTCTTTAAAGTTCCTTTGATTTTAACATCAAGCTCACATAATTCAGAACCTATCGAGTTATAGAATCAACAGAACACTACATAGCTCATCGAGCAACGGAGGCATCGACTTGTAGAAAAATCGACTTATGGGGAGTACGATACATAGGAAAATGAAGGGACCGCTGAATCAATCGAGTTATAGAAAATATCGAGTTGATTTTCTCTCTTCTCCCATACTGAATTTCATCAAGTAAACAGTGCCATCTTTGAGCAAAATCTTTTAAGGGCTCACTTAATTGAAATAGGTGAAACAACCAAACGTAAACAATGCCTTTAAAAGCGGAACCTTCCATTATTCCCGAACAGCGGAGGTCGGACATAACGATTTACTATCAGAACGTTGGCGGTATGAACGGCCTCGTGGAAGATTATCATCTGGCCGTCGTGGATTACTGTTACGACATTTTAGTTTTGACCGAAACATGGCTCAATTCTAGATAGAGCTGGAATTAGGGCGTAACAGCTTTGGTAACCAATTACTTCTTTTGATGATTTCTAGAAAGTTAAGGCTTGTCAACGCACATCAACAACACTATCGGGTAGGGGAAGAGTTCTCCTACCCGACAGTTCTGTTGGTTTGCGTGGGCGTGCCTTGAGTTCCTTAAAATCATCGATAGAAGTCATTGTTTACAAAGACTGTTACGCCCTAATTCCAGCTCTATCTAGAATTATCGAACCATTTCAAACTACGTCTTTGGTGCTGGCTACGAAATATTTCGCTGCGATCGAAACACGAATAATAGTTGGAAAACTACTGGGGGAAGCGTTCATCTTTCCACGTAGGAACCATCCAGCTGCTGGACAGTTATAGTACCGCAAGTTATAGTACCGCAATTGTCCATGATTTCATCAGCACTCCAAACGCTGTGTCATATGACTTCCGTAGAGCTGACCATCGCAGTATTGTCCATGTGCTGTCTAACCTAGATTGGGAGCATATTCTAGATCCTGTAGACGTCAACATTGCTGCACAAACCTTTTCTAACGTCTTGGAATATGTCATTGAAAGGCACGTTTCAAAAAAGATCATCCATATCGATTCTCGCGTCCCGTGGATGACGGAAGATCTTCGCTCGTTGAAAAGATCTAAGAAGGCTGCTCTCAGAAGATTTACTAAATTCCGCACTTTGCCGCTGAAATGCTACTATGTCAGACTCAACCACGAGTATAAGCGGTTAAGTCGTCTCTGTTTTCAACGCTATCAAACCGAAAGTGGTGACATCCATTATGTACATCTGTGGATTCGATCCTGGTTCAAGGCAGAAAAGGAAACGCTGTGATTGTTTGTCTTCGTCCCGGATGCGAAGCTGGTGAAACATCTCCTTTATGTCATCGACAATAGCAATGTCCCTCTGCCTGAAACGCAACAGTACTGCTACCACCGCCACCAAAAGATCCGGACCCTTCATCAACATATCGTTGAAAGACACTCCTCCAACTCGAGCCTTGGCATCCCCGATCAGCCGTAACTTGGCCGGTTTCTTCGGGCTCTGCACAATACCCAGAGGTAGATACCAGACCTTGCTGGGATCCGTAGACTGCAGCTCGTCAGCCGTGATACGATGTGCATACCCTTTCGCTTCATACTCTGCAATCTGCTACCTCACCTTCGCTTCGAGGATTGGGTCCTTTCGCAATCGCTTGTCCAGTGCGTTCAGCCGACGTAGTGCCATTGGGTAGCTATCAGGGAAGCAGATGTGATCGTACTTCCATAAAAGTCAGCTTCCGGTTTTATGGTGACACTGGACTCTTCGACTGTGAAGAATTGCTTCATCCATAGATGTAGTTCTCGATTATCGGGATCGCCATCAAGGTGCAGATTCAGTTGTTCCAGCACGGAATCATTGCCGGAGTTCTTTCCGAAAATGCACCACCCGAGGCGCGCCTTCGTCGCCACAGGTTCGGTGTCTTTACCTTCTCGTACTCGCTACGAAGTTAGAAGTCGAACGTGTTCTAGTCCGATAATGATCCCCGGCGTAGCTTCCGTATAACTGCGAACTGGCAGACCCTTCAGGTGCGGGTAAGTCTGGAGCAACTCTTCATACTGCATTGTTTGACTTGGAAGTTGAAGCTCTTGCACTGTCCGAACGTTGCTGAGTTTGAACTTCTCTCTAACTCCAGAAATAACAACGGTCACACGTTGAGATCCTTTCTCCTCCCTCGAAATATTTCCGGTCCAACTCAAACAAAAGTTGTCGGTTGGCCCCGTGATACCCAGCGCCGATGAAATCCAGATCCAGATCCAGAAAAGCATAGGTGTTGATTTGCTGACCATTGCCATGGATGGTTACAGGTAAATATCGAAACAAAGACTATGCAACCGAAGAGTGGAGATTTTGGTGCACAACGTTATTCGTAGACCGCGACGAGCTTCCTACTTCCACTCTGTTTTGCGAGGGATTCCTAGTTGAATGCAGCAGCTTGTGATGATGAACTCTGGATCCATCGACGCCGCACTCCTTGTTGGAACGGCAGGGCCACTTCCGATGTGGTATGAGACAGCTTCTGCACAAATTCTTTTGTTTGATCGCCTTCCATCTCCCATCCAGATCGAGCCCCTTAAACTGTGCGCAGTTCACGATTTCATGATTCGCACAGGCACAGTACGTACAGGTCTTCTTCATCGGCTCCACTGACGGCTTCTCGTCGTAGTCCACTGCTTGTCCGGTTTTCGTTTCCTCAGAGTGTACGTACAGCTTTGGTTTTTCCTTCCCTGGTTTGCTGGATCTCGCGTTCATGGTGAGAGCGTCTATTGGAAGCGTAACATCCGAAGCCATCACCACTAGTTCGGACATGAAAGCGCTGAAAGTCGCCAAGTTGACATAAGCGTATCTGCTCTTGTAGTAGGACCACTGCATTTTGAGCTGAGATGGCAGTTTCTCTATTAGCTCATAAAGCAGCGTCGGATTCCACAGATGGCCATGAAGATTGGCGATAGACATATGGTCCACAACGTTTTGCACCGCGAGACCGAAGGTTATCTACGACTGCAAGTTATCGGTCTTCGGACAGGCAATTTTTGGAGGAGAGAGTGTATCAGAATTTCCGGTCGACCATACAACCTCCGTAATGTATCAATTACAGAGGGCACCGACTGTGGCATCAGCAATCGACTTTTAACTGCTTCCAATGCATTCCCCTTCAAACAGCGCTGCAATCGCGCCAAATTTTCGGAGTCAGTGTACCCGCATGTTTCCGTAGAGTTACAAAACGAGCTATAGAACAGCGGCCAATTTTGAGGATCTCCTGAAAAGTTCGGCAACTCCCACTACCACTAGATGGCCCACTTCGAGCTGGGTCGACAGGCTGCTGATGTGGTGGATGTTGCGGTTGAGATGGTGGTTGTTGGCCAAACCAGGGAATGCGGAAATCTCGTGAGCCCGCCGCTGATTGTGTCACCGGAATCTCGAACTGGAGTGGATCAACGATGTATGCAGGTGGCACCGTCGCATTGGAAGTTACTTGGGCCCCCAGATTGTTGACAAACGTTCTTTCACCCTGCGATGGAACTGGGATGTGACTTACATTCCCCGATCGTATCCCACTGACATCCGTACTGGCGAGATTATTATTGATCCACGTTGGTTGACAACCGGAGCTTAACACTGGTCGGGAGTGTACCAGTGGTACTGTCGAGACGGGATTTTGGGATGACCCTTGACCCCCGGTCACTAATGACGTTATTGGATTAGTACCAACGTTTTGAGAGGCGACGATACTACTATAGTTTTGTGCCGGAATGCTTGTAGTGCACGGTTGACTCTGTCCTGATACTGCGGTCGGAAAAGCGGAATTGTAGCTAACAATTGGTGTATATCCATAGTTTATGGATGAGACTTGTGGTACACTTGTAACTACTATGCTATCATGCAATATTGGCCTACTACTTGAGGGAAATGTGCGCACATAATCGCCACATCCCGATGCCCTACTCCCACTAATTGGTACTTTATTAACTCGTGGGTAATGACTACTGGACATGGGGTTAATTGCTATATTCGGAGGCGGAGCACTACTGTTGACTTCCCGCGAACCATCCATCGTAGCGGAAGTGTCGATCCCGATATGAGAATTGCATCTCATCTGGAAAGAGGAACTTACCAGAGGCCGTTGGGGTACGTCAAATGTGATTTCGGTGCGTGATACGAAGCTGCCGTCTGACCTCACTGGAATCGGAATTTGAGGTACCATCGATGCAACAGAACACTCCACGCTTCTGGAACCATCCACTGAATTTGGCGTTGAAGTTGACGCTGGACCCGAAGTCACTACGGCGGGAACGTTTGACGTGATCAGACTTGATGTGATGGGAGCTGGAATTATAGACTGTTGAACTGGTTCTGTAGCTACGACCGTTGACTTCATGTTACTGGAGGGAACTATTGTCACTTGCTGTGCTGTGCCGACTTCCTGTCCACTAAGCCACGACCGAATCTTCTCTTGACTAGCTCGACTGGTCAGTCTTGATTTCCTTCTTCCGCATCATCCGCTTCATATCGTACTTCTGCTTCAAAAACCGTTCCTCCTCTTCGGCTAGCTTTGTTCGCGCTACTGCTTGAGCCGCCTGTTCCTCCAGAATTCTGCTCATCCGCAAGGCTTTCTGCTCTTCCATCATCTGCAGGCTTAGCTCTACTCGGGTCGAGCGTTTACTGTTAGACGAGTGACCGACGGACGTCCTCGAATGGAAAATCGAATCATCTTCCAGCGATCGGCATCGATCACACTTCCAAGTGCGATCCTTTGTCGGCGATGAAGTCCGTAACACCCGCGCAGTCGAAGTGCACCCACGTCTCACACATATCGCATCCAACGAGATGGTCTGCTGTGTCCAGCCGATCGCATTTGGCACAGTGTTTTACATTGCTGTCGCTCATTTTTCGGTTTGACTAGAACCTCCAGAAAATCTTTGAAGATTGTTCGGATAGATTTTCGGGCAGACGTAAACACGTTTTGATAGCAGCATAAGCAGCTTCAAAGCTGTAATTGTATATTTGTTTAGTTTTATGGTTTTTAAATAAAGGTATTAACTTACATTTTCGTGTTGTTCTTCCTGTTCAAACCCGAAACTATATGAACGTGAATTTTCGCTAGCAACTTCTTTCCTCGATCATCGCACCCAGGCGATACGGATAGGAAATGTGATGTCCTCCCAGAGATCAGTGATAGATGGTACACCCCAGGGCTCGTGCTTGAGCGCTTTGCTATTTAGCCTCTACATCAATAGCGTTCCCCGTGAATTTTCGTGAACGTGAATTTTCGCTAGCAACAAATTGCCCTAGGTTTTATAAATTGTGATTAGGTTTTAGGTTGACGTTTCTTCCACTGACGTCTATGAGTTCTCGCGTTGACAGCTACGGGCGGTATCGAACTCACCCAACTTAAAGAGCCTAAATTTATAAAGAGGCGATATGTCAAAATTGGAACAATCGATTATCTGTCAAAGTCATAGGAAAAGTCATTCCAATCGAGCAGAAGACCTGTCAAATGGATAAGATGTCGTCTCTTTATAAATTCAGGCTCTTTAACCCAACTGTTGTCCGAATCAGCCCTGCGGTTTCGTACAGTACACGGTAACCGCAAAATACCCAATAATGACTACAAAGTAAGCATTTTCGAGGGAGACTGGGACTACCCATTAAATGAGTAAAAATATTACCCATTTATGAGTATTTTTTACTCAAAAATCAATACTTACTACTGGTTTATGTAGTTGTAATTACTCATAAATGGGTAAAATTTTACACATTTAATGGCCCTAATAAAAAATAACCATAAACGAACAATAACCCAAATCATTGAACTATTCCACAAATGGTTTGGATGATACCCAGAACACGTCGTTAAGCAAATTAACCATACAATTTTTATTAGGGGGGTAGTCCCAGTTTCCCGCGAGAAATTTGCGCCAAAAGCCGTAGAACACTAGCCATTTTTCATTAGAATAATTTTAATATTTGAAAAATGTCCCTAAAGTCAGTTATCGCCAATTCTGAAAATCTGGCTCCACTTCCTCCTCCTCCGATGAACCGCCGTGATGTGTTTGGTTTATTTTTATGTTTTCCCCTCCGACGCCCTCGAGATCATTCACCCTCTCTCTCTAAGCTTTCATCACCTTTCCACCGGAATCGCAAGACCTTTTCAAACACAAAAAAAAACCCCACAAGTGGATGAACTCGATGAACTTTCAAGTGATTCCGTCGGCTGTATGAATGCGATTCATCCACTCCACTCACCAGTCACAGTTAGGGCTTGCGTTGCGAGTTTGAGGAATGCCACAGCAGCTAAAGGGGAAGCGTGACTGAAGCAGTGTGCTCTGCTCTCGATTATTATTTTCGAAAGTTTGAATTCATGGGGGGATAGGTGGCGTTATACGAGAAGATTACGTAAGAATAGCTACTCGGGAAACCCTACTATGTATTAGCTGCTGTGTAATCGCTTTCTGCTTCTCTGGGCCGCAAACAGTCAAGGGTGTGTGGATTCGGTTTGCGCACCCGAAAATTTGAATGGGAAGATTTCGATCGATGTTTGAATGAATTCTGTCTATGGCTTGCGGCTGGTGTGAGAAGATATGCAATTTGATAGCAGGCGAGGGGCTGGCCAATTATTTTTTTTTTTTACCTTTCACTATCGGGCATTAATATTGGTTTTCTTTTTTTTTAGGATTTCGATCAATCGACCAACCTCAATGGATTCCACTTCTCCAACAGTCTATTCGGGTTCGATTCAAATTCGATTCCTGCTCTGGAAAACCTACCGCCCCCTGCGGTCCAAGTGGATCAACCCGCTGTAATCGCCAACACCAGGCTGAAATCTCCGTCGCCTATTCCGGAGCCTACACCACTACTGGAAACCCCAAAGCAATGTCATACCATCCAGCCACTTCAACAGCAGCAGCAGCAATCGCCAGTGCAGCCTCCCACGCAACAGACCAACAATCAACAAGTATCGCCCATTCCAATAGTGTCCAAGTTTCAACTGAAGGTCACCCTGAATAATGAGATTTACATCTCCAACGAGTCAGGAACGTTCTGTGAACTGGCCGGAAGTTTCGTCCCGTCGACTGTTGAACGGAAACCGTTGGCAGTGCCGATCGTTGAAATTATTCCACCCGCATCTCCGGACGTTATTGAACCTGAACCTGACGAACCGAAGCCACCCAAAACATTATTCTGCATTGAAAGAGGCATCAAGCGACCGTTGTCCCCATCAGATCAACGATACTGTAATTCCGGTATATTCCGGTCTCTCGAAGCACACTCATCTCCGTTGAAAAAGAAATCTACCTCCACTGCAAGCAATGGCCTCTGTACCGGTGGCCCAGAACAAGAATCCGTCGCTAAGCTCGTGGTCTCCAATGTCATCAACAATGGATTGATCGTTAACAAGAAGCATCTATCCAACAACGAGGAACAACCCAAAGCTTCCACTTCTGCGACCCCAGAGCGGCGCATTATGCGAACGAAGAAAAAGAAAAGGAAAGCAGCACCAAAAACGACTCTGGAAGCGAAAGTGGAACCAGTGAATGGAAAGATTACGACGCGCATTGCAACGGGACCGACGATAACTAGTCGAAAGGTGCCTCAACAGCAGATTGTTGGGAAACGGCCGAGCCAGGTGCAGGAGAATCTCCGGAAGGTCCCCATCAAGCCTTTGGCGACGGCTACGGCGACAGCAGCTAGTGCTTCTTCTCCTACCACTACTACGATGGAGAGTACGTTAAACTTTTCCGGAATTAAGGAGAAAGCCGCGCAAGAAGCAATTTTCATCGAACGGGTCGAAAAACAGCCTTCGTTGCAAATGCAACCACCACAACAACAGCAACCCCAATCCCAAAAGCAACAGCAACAGCAACAACCTCAGCAGAAGATTGTTCAGACGAAATGCGTACCTGCAGGTGAACCTGACACGAAGCTAGCACCGGTGGGTGCCGCTATACCGGACGAAACCAGCTCCAGTCCGGCACCGGTCGAGTTGAAGGTCGTCGCCGATCTGGTGATGGATAAGGAAGTCTTCGGACATATTTCTTTGTTGAGGTAAGTTCACTGGCGGAGCAAGATTTGTAAACTCGGAGTTAAGCTTTGGAGAATTGAAAAATGTTGCATGAGCTAGAATTTTACGTCAGAATTTTGCTGCCGCGGTTTTCTCGGCTTGATGATTTTTGAAAAAAGCCCTTTTTCGAGCAATGTATTGTAGCTCCTGTATTGAATGCAACATGTTTAACTCTTCGAGCCCCAAATCGATTTTTTTACTATTTCAGAACTGGTAGCGAGCTGCTTTTTAGTACCTTGGTCACTATCTTCCAGGCAGTCACTGAAAAGTCTC
This sequence comes from Ochlerotatus camptorhynchus, assembly GCF_037179485.1. Classification (NCBI taxonomy): domain Eukaryota; kingdom Metazoa; phylum Arthropoda; class Insecta; order Diptera; family Culicidae; genus Ochlerotatus; species Ochlerotatus camptorhynchus. The sequence continues at coordinate 75,112 of NW_027041268.1, read as the reverse complement.
CTTTTGTAAGGCCAAGTCACCAATCAGTCACTATTTTCAATTTTGTTTAGCGTGAATTTATTTCAAGATTGATCATTCTGCTTGCAGTGTGTATGATCTGATAGTCCAATCGATGCCTACATTTTGTTCTATTTTTCGATCAATTCGAAGATGTTGATTTTCAGCCCTTTTGTCTCAAGACTACTCGTAACAGTTGTCAATACCGCGTTCATCGTCTCCGTCGCCTCTTCCAACGATCGCCCCTTCACTATAAGTGAGAAATCATCGGCGAACTGCACGAGTCCGCAACCATCGTCGTTTACTTCATCCATCTCAGCTGTGCTGATGTTAAACATAACGGGAGAAAACGGGCACTCTTGGGCCAATCCGTCATTCACCACTTTCGTAATCTCTCCTTCTTCCGTCTGCAAAACGAGAATCCTGTGTTTCATGTAACAGTGCAGCCATGATGTCAGTTTCCCAGGAATCCCCTGCTCTTTTAGTGTTACCAGCAGTTGGTTGATGTTCACTTACTTACCTTACCAATCAGGCTTGGCCAACAAGGCCTTGTTGTCCACGTCCATCTGCACTCCACCGTAGATGGTACGCAACACCTTCCGTTCGAAAACACCAAGAGTGCGTTGGTCCTCCACGAGCATAGTCCAGGTCTCGTGACCGTAGAGGACCACAGGTCTAATCAGCGTCTTGTAGACAGTCAACTTCGTGCGGCGGCGAATTTGAGTAGCCACGATTCCCTGCCATAATGCGTCTTTGAATTTCTCTGCTGGTATCATTTTCGGCGGTCACCAGTGACCCCAATTAAACGAACTCATCGACCACCTCGATTTCGTTACCGTCCTTCTGAACTCGAGGTGGGAGGCTAACATTGTCTTCACTAGAACCTCTTCCTCAATGTATTTCGTCTTCGATACGTTGATGGCAAGTTCAATGCGTCTGGCTTTAGTCTTTAGTGTGATGTGCCATGATGTCGATGTCATCGGCGAAGCCAAGAAGCTGGATTGACTTACTGAAGATCGTGCTACTCGTGTCTATCCCAGCACTTCTGATCACACCTTCTAACGCGATGTTGAATAGCAGATACGAAAGTCCATCACCTTGCCGTAACCCCCTTTGAGATTCAAAGGGACTCGAGAGTGTCCCCGATACTCGAACAACGCACATCACTCGATCCATCGTCGCCTTGACCAATCGCGTCAGTTTATCCGGAAATCCGTACTCGTGCACAATCTGCCTGGTGGTGTTCACGCAATCGTTTATTATTCAGTTCCCACCTGGATCGGGTATCACCATTGGGTCTGCTTATTTTCTGATAAACGTCAGTTTGATCGTTTGTTTTTAGAACCTACCACAGGTTGAGGTTCGCACTGCCGGCGCTGGTGGTGTAGTGGTAAGCGTGACTGCAATGGGTCTGGGTGGGATTTTTCTGAGGCATACAAATCTCTGGTCACGTCTTCCTTCGGAAGGGAAGTAACGCCCTTGGTCCCGGCTCATGTGTGTTCAATGGGTGCGATATCCTACGCAGATCTGGAAGCTGCCTTCCTGCACATACGATTGCCGTCAATGGATGGCAATCGATGTCCGTCGGTGATTGCGGAACAGAGACCGACGTTAACTAAAGGAATTAAGAAGAAGAAGAAGAAGAAGAGGTTCGCACTGACAAAAAGTTTGGTTTCGGCTGGGTTTGGAACTGGTTTCAACCCCGATAATAAACGAATTCGCTATTAGATACATCTAGATGTGCAAGCAAGAACAGCAAAGATATTTAATTAACAAGATATCCCACTAATCAATTCCTCGAACAAGACAATGGATACACCACCCTTATGTGATCGCAGTGCCATCTGGTGAGTGCACATTGAAACTGTTGGGAGTCCTCTGCTAACTTCACCCCTTAATAAATGACAGGTGTCAGTATGGCATATGCCAGCGCAGATGTTGATGATCAGCCGAGGGAAGAGGATGATTGATGTCATCATCATTATATTGCGATAGCAAGATTCTCACTTCGTTATGGTACATCGATTTTCAATCATTACCACGTTATACGCATCAGAAACGCTTGAGAAAACAATCACAAATCCAAGCTTACGTCATGATGGGCTTGTAACGTGTTTTGCTTTCGAGTGAACGAGTTTCCAATATCGCCACCGGTATCAGTAAGATGCATTGTTTACAAATGCAGATAAGTCCCTTCGAAAAAGTAATCGAGAATTGATGATTTATGAAGCTGTTGATCAACATAATCTTTATAAGCATTGAAGTATACATGGAAAAAACGCAACGTATCGAAAGTATTGCTAAACAATCGTAATAAAATACGCCGTCGCATTCTATTCAAAAATTACGTTGGAATAATGATTACTTTCCTATTTTATAACGAAGGTATTTGTCAATGACGGCGAATGAAATCGTAAACTGAAGCTGCCAAAGCTGAGTGCTGGAAGCGGTGTTATCACTTTGTTTTGATTTGCATTATACCCTCCGCTCAGTGGTGTGGGTTCATATTTGTATATGTATAGATGATGGTGTGCGTGTTTTCTTCCAACGCTGCAGTTCAACATTGTATCAACAATCAATACGAAACTATCGTTTTTAAATTGGCTCACTACTTGACTAGCCTATTGGTCCCAAGCAAATCGATGCACGTACCTCATTCTAGTCGAAATTCTAGAACTGCACTTTCCTCCCTTTTTATGGCACAGACCTGTTGGTCCATATTAGAATAGAACTGCACTTTGTTTGTTTTGATACGCTATGAAAGTTTGACAGATAAAATGAGGGGTTCGTGGATTTTCCTATGTTTCGAGGGGTACATCGATTAGCTTGGGACCGAAGATAGTGCCAGAGCTGAGCCAAAAAGTTTAGCACGTTTCTTCGGGACCTTCTAGTCTTATAACGAATTTGTTTATTATCCATGTTGGAACCAGTTCCAACCCGTGTGACCCCAAGCTTATTGGCAGTGTTGAGGTTCAAACCCGAGCCAAGTTACAAAAACAAACGTTCAGACTGGCGTTCGACAGGCAACAAGTAGACCCGATTCAGGTTGGAACTGAATCAAAAACAAATTCGCTATTAGAGTTACCTCTATGGTTGTATCGTCACAAACCTATTGGCGCTGTTATCTGTCTCTATAAATTCAACAGAGTGAAGGGGGGGTCTGACTACAGTCATCACTTTCAGGTTTACATTATTTATGAGCGCAATCGGTCTTTTCAAGTTAGGTAACGACGGATTGATTTCAGGTTGCGGGATGGGTCGAATTTCTGTTCGTCTCCAGCTCTCGGGGATGTTTTCCGTCATGAAAATTTGATTCAGCATCTCACTGACCTGCAACTGTAATCCGACAGTCCATCTTCTGTGGCAGTGGGTGAGCATCCGATTCCAGCGCATTATTCAGTCCCGTAGAATAGTCGCCACAAACTCGAACAGAAACCTTGTCGGATTTCCGGACCACAACTATCGGAGTTGCCCAGTCAGAAAACTTCACTGGCGAAATGATTCCGTTTTCTTGCAGTCGTTGAAGTTCGGCATCGACCTTTGGAAGTGCTGCATAAGCCACCGGTCGTTTCGGACATTACAAAGGACGGACGTCGGGCTTCAAATAGAGTTTTACCTTTGCCTTGGTGCACCGACCAAGTGTGCTCTGGAACACTTCAGGAAACTTCGAGCGTAATTTTTGGACAGTGTCTTCCGGTTTCTGGAGAGCAGCGACGTTGACTAGCGAGTTGAAAGGAATCGACCACAGATCAAACAACTCAATTGTTTCAATTCCCAGGATATACAAATCAGGGTATTGATGATAGGTAGACAACTCCTGTATTCTTCACACCTCGGATGGTTAATTCCTTCCCAGGTATCGATTTTGATTGGGCAGTTGAGCAAAGCCCTTCTTTATAACCCTTGCGTTTGCAGTTGTTGCGGTTGTTGTCTTGATAGGGACATTCCTTCACAAGATCACCGTAGAACCAGCATGGAGACGTCGGCTTCTTTTTCTTGAGAGGTTTAATAAACGACGGATGGCTCCGGAACGGGTTTCTCTATGATTTTGGTGTCCTTCTTCAAGTTGTTGAATCTATGGCACTCTTCGACGAGACTTTCCAAGGTGAGCTTCGAACCTTCCGCCGGCTCAGCATTCTCTTCAGCTTTCAACTTACCGAGAGCCTTTAAAACTGTGCAAGGTATTTGACCCCAGATTCTTGGAAATTTCTTTAAGTCCAGAATTTCAAAAACATGTTCAATTTTAAAATTTGTGGCAAATAAACGTTTCAAGACTCTGAATTTTTAAAATTTATTTGTTACTCAACAGTGTTGGCTAAAATCAAGATCAGAAAATCAAAATCAGCTATCTTTCAAGATCAACATCACCTAAAATCACAGGCATCAATATCGGAAGCCATCATCACCACGAAAATCACCCGTTATTTTGGATCAATATCAGCTGTAGAGACGAACCAGCCAATGGCTGAAAGTCTCTTTAATAAAGTAACCTAACCTAACCAATATCAGCTGTGATTTTCGATTCCCAAAATCAACCAGCATTAATATCAACCAAGATCAAAATCATCGCAAATCATAGGATTAGAAGATATGTTAAATTCTAGAGTCTGGGACGTTCCGAAATTCAAGTCAGCATTCCGGATGAAATTAAAATGGTAGATTTCAACCCAAGATGGCTTCCAAAAATCCAAGATGGCGGACCAAAATCCAATATGGCGGCCTTCGGACAGCGAATATGCATCTGTTCGGAATGGGAGGGAACTTTCCCTTTTGACTGTATCGGCAGGGTGGTGGAGGAAGCAAGCGTCGATCGGAAATCGTAAGGGCTCTGAAAAGAGCTGGGGGTTCGACGGTGCTCCAAACCAGGAATGTGTACAGCAATAAACTTGATCAAATTCTGCTTCTACTGCTGCTGATGTTCGCTGCTGCTTGGTCGGAAAAGAACTCTTGTTTTGCACGGTGATGCATGTCTCTAAAGCGGCGAGCGTTGATGTGTTGTAGCCTATTGATGGTCTCCTTCTTCGCTGCTTGTTGGTGGAGTTCGTATCAGTTGACTTTCGGCGGAAACGAAACATACTCCCCCGGTTGTGGTAACTCAACGATTAACAACGATTGTCTAGAATTGCTGATTGGGCGTCGGTATCTAGAACTTCCTGCAACGGTTGTGATGCGACCCAACTTCCTGTGGGGGCTGATTTTTCGATGGTAGTGGAACAACCAGGTTTTCACGGATGATCGGCATGGTTCGTAGGTTCTTCTTCCTGTGTAGTAGGGTAATTTCTGGGTGGGTACTTTGGAAAATAGTACAATTATCCGAATGCTACTGCTGCACCATTCCTCGTCGTCCAATGAAACGCTTGAAGAATGCCAGGAAGGCATCGGTGCTCAGATCGTATAACGCTTCCAGGCCATCAGTGTAGATCGGACGCAGGTTTGCCAATTTCTTGCAAGGGTCGTGGGCAACAACTCGCTGAATGTCTTCCGCCAAATGGACAAACTGAACCACTTGGATGATAGTTTCGGTTGCCTGGTGTGGGTGCGGTTTGTTTCTGGATCACAGCGATTCGGTTTCTTCCGAATGACTGTAGTTGGTTGAGCTGTTTGTTGATCCAGGCCAGGACTATCGTACTTTCGCACCATAGAACAATTTCTCGGAACTCCATATCCAGGACTGGTAATACCTTCTGTACTAACCGGGTTAGCAGGTGAGCGGCGCAAAGTAGTGTTCTCAGTCTTAGCTTGCTGGCTCGATGTCGAATGGAAAGATCCTTTGGCGGTGGCTCCTCAGGCTTTGGTATTGGAACGATATCGATGGAATCAGGAATGGGGCAACTTCGGTACAGGATTAGCTGAGCTTAACTTGTCCGGTGGATCTCTTATTTGTTGTTTCTCAGACTTCGGTAACGGAACGAGTGCACTTGGCTCCAGAATTGGCCTTGAGTGAATTCCAGCTGACATCGGGACCGGCTTGAACATCGGACAGTTTTCGGTTGGCATCAGATACCGCTTGAACACCGGATACTTTTCGGTTGGCTTCGGGTACCGCATAAATACCGGACGGTTTCCGGTAGACATCGGAAACATCTTGAACATGGGCCGGATGGCAGACATCGGGAACAGCTTTAACACCTGATGATTTCGAGCTGGCATCGGAAAATACATCGAATGGTCTCCTGTTGACATCGGTAACGGCTTCTTCACCGGGTGGCTTCCAGGGGACATCAGAAACGGCTTGTTTACCTGATGAATTCCAACGGTTATCGGGAACTGCTTGAACACCGGACGAGTTCTAGTGGACATCAGGAAAGGCTTCATTACCGCTTTCATTCCAGCGGACATCAGAAACGGCTTGAGCATAGACTGGATTCCGGCGGAGATTATTACCGGCTTGGCCACGGTGGACATCAAGAATGGCTTGACCACCGGATTGGTTCCAGCGAACATCGAGAATGGCTTGACAACCGGACACATTCCGGCAGACATCACGAAGACCTTGACCACCGGCTGGATTGCGGCGGACATCTGGAATGGCTTGACCACCGAATTGGTTTCGGCGGACATCGAGAATGGCTTGACCATCGGACAGATTTCAGTAGACATCGGGAACGGTTGGACCATCGGATAGGTTCTGGAGGCCCTCAGGAACGGCTTGATTGCTGGAAGGATTCCAGCAGACATCGGGTAAGGCATCAACACCGGATGGTTTCCGGCGGGGATACAATTCAAACCCGGTCTGGTTCCAGTCGAGGTTAGGATTGTTTGCGGCACTTCATCAGCTGCGACGGACTTCGGTTCGATGGCTTGAAAGTCGTCTTGGAATAGCTTCGGATTGACTTCGGTTGTTTCGGGAGGTTTAAACAGCTTCGGTTTTACATCCATGACTTGAGGTGAGTCCTTATTGACATGGCACTCGGTTGGTTATTAGGCTTGACTTCTACGAACTTGGTTGAATTCTCGACTTAACGGTCCTCTGTCAATCCACGAGGAAGATAATTTGGCTTGCACACAGAGTTGAGCTTAACATCGTCAGCTTCGGTTGGAACCTCATCTTCAATCGTACACTGTAGGTCACGAGGTGTGCTTGTCAGCTTGGTTTCAGTATCGGCAGGATTACCGTACTCGGCCGCACTGGCAGGTGGAGGTGAATCGTCGACTAGCCGGACCTCAGTCAGTCCACAATGGGAGTTCAGCGGCATAATGATGGGTTTCGCCTTCAAGAGTTCGGTTGGATTAACCACTTCACGTGAAGGCTGGGTTGGCTTCTTGATCGACTTCATTTCGGTGGATTGATTCACAATCGTCTTCACATCGACGGTTTGGATCGGGTACGACATACGCTGCGATGGCAACTTTATCGTCGATAACGTACATGGCAGTTCCATCACGTGTGGAAGATGACGGCCTCCGGACAGCGAATATGCATCTAAGTTCATGTAATATGGGTATCTACGGAATGTTCTTGGAACATCATTATCCGTCGCCACTTTGGAATTCAAGATGGTGGACCAAAGCCCAATATGGCTCTAAACAGCGTATATGCATCTAAACCCATGTAATATGGGTATCTACAGAATGGGTTCGTTTAGATGCATATTGGATTTTGGTCCGCCATCTTTGATTCCAAAATGGCGGCGGATGTCGGTTTCTTACGTTGACTGTAATACCAAGGTATTGATTTTCTGTTTGGTAATTTTGCTACTCGCAATATCAGCTAAGATAAAATCAGCCGTGATTTTCTGTTTGTGATTTTGCTGATCTTAAGATCAGCAGTGATTTTCGGCCGTTCCTGATTTTGGATTTTTTTTATTTTTCCCATCACTGACTGAAGATTCATCCACTCTGGATCTATAAAGTGTGAATGGAAAGAACGAAGGAAATTAAATGTTTGTATTCTAAAATGCAAAATCTGAGTAATGATGAGATTCTCCGTTTCCTACGCCAATGAGGACGAAATTAGGGCGGAACATGCTCATTAGACTGATGCAAAGTTTGAAACTTTCCCTCCACAATGCTCAATCGGTTCCAAATCGGGTTCTGATTAGCCTCCCAAAATTTAAACTCTTTTGGTAAGAAACTGACTTGGCACAAACCATTTGAAGTTTATATGGAAATTACTATGGGATTTCCATGCTCATGTTAAGGAAAATTGCTGTGCATTCTAGAAAATATACCGATAAATTTAAGTGCAAAACCATCACAAATGGTTGAGTAGACTATTAGCGAGGTATTGCAAATGATACGTTGAGTTTAAATTGGTAATAGGTAAACAGAAACCTATCATAGGCATTACGATAGTTCTTATTATCGCCACGAAAGTTACGATCTCCAATATGTATAGTACAACTAATTAATGCAAAAAGATGTTACTCCCGCGTGGCAAGTGTTGCCAGTTTAAATATGAATAATTAGCCCCGGCTGTGTTATATTATAATCCAGGTTTTCAAGCTTTCTAATTCCACGCCTCCTTTTTTCAGCAATGGCCACGATCGGAGCAAAGCAGTAATATACCAAAATCCGGTCACCACCAAGAACGTCATCTACAGCATCCTGAATCCTAAATCGCTAAATCTGAGCCTTGGTGGGTGTGGACGCGGCACTACGGCCACCCTCACTCTGGAGCCCCATCGACGAAAGCCAAAGAAACGTGGTAGAAAGAAGAAAGTTCCCGGTGAAAATCCGACGACTGCCCCCGAAGCCAATGCCAACGGGCTCAACTCGCTGACGCCCATACCTCCCGATCTGAGTGCAATTGACCCGGACATCCCGGTAATGATCACCCGATCCGGACGGCTTTCCAAACCGCCACGCTATGCTAACAACTTCTTCCAGAACATCAAACAGAAACCAGACCAACCAACACTACTACCGCCACCTCCACCGCCTCCGCCTGTTATTCCCAGGATAGATCTTCCCGCAACGGATCCGGAGACGATCGAAAAACTGCCCAACTTTTCCGCTGCCCTTACCTCCACAGTTGCTCCTGCAGCTTCGCACCCGGAACCGGAACCGAAGCGAAAGATGAATATCCCCCTTCAGTACCGCTGCGCCACCTGCAACAAGATCTACTTGGGAAAGCGCATGCAGAGGCATCTGGAAAAGTATCCCAGTCACAATTCCCAGCGAGACTGTATGGACAAGGGAAAGGAAAAGATCGAAAAGGAGGACGAAAAATCCACTTACCTGTACAAACATCTATTCGACCTACTGCAAAAGTTCACCGAAAAAGACAAAGGTCGCGTTATGCTGAAGGAAATAAGTAACTTTGTAGACTACGTACGGGCCCTGATCCCCAAACTGATCACAAACGACGAACAAAACAGCACCGTTGAATATATCGATCACAACGTGGCAGACGTTTTACGGCTCAACCACGGAAAGTATCGCCTGAAGCTATCTTCCCTGGCGGAAGAATATGACAAACTAAATCTCACAGTGAATCTGTTGAATAACAACTCCACCCACGGTTTGAGCACCCCCAGCCGACCACCACCTCCACTTTCCACAAGCACTCCCAACGGAACCACCGAACGGCATTCACTCTCTTTCAATGCCGACGACATACTAAACCAGTCCAGTTCATTCCCTAGTCTTACTACGTTGATGCATGAACACAACCTACTCCTGCAGCAGAATGGCACCGTAGCTGCCAGCAATAACATCATCAACAACAACAACAACTCCTTTCATCAACAAAACAACAACCACCAGCATCAGCAAAGCAATCACCATCACCATCATCCCCATCTCCCCAATCACCACCACCACCACCACCACTACAGCAATCATCACCATCATCTGCCGTTGATCGGATCGAGCTGTCACGATGATGCCATGAACAGTCTGTCCGGTTTGTGCAAATCGCCAGTGCAGCATTCCACCTCCGGAATGGTCAATATGGCACTGAATCTGTACTAGAAAAAAAATATGCAAAGGATTAAACAAGTAAATACATACCTACCTACACAAGTAAAAAGAAGAAAAAATTACAAACGATCAAGTTCTAACAAATTATAACTGAAATTGTATAGCTTTTGAAGAGAGTATGAGAAGATAATATAATACAATATGGTTTTACATTGAGTCTAATCAACATACAAAGAAGGATAATAAATTAATTGGATGATAGTAAATGTGTGTGTGTGTTTTTGTTGGAAAACCGTTGCACAGAACAGAAAGGGAAGTGCAAACAAATCGTTGAATCAAAAAGTGGTTCTTTTTTTTTTGCTCAACAATCGAAGCATGGTGGTAGCGTTCCACACGGGCTTCTATGTTCACTCACACTATCATAGAATGCTGCCCATCTTAACATTTTCTGATCGAAAGTTCCACCTCTGTTCTATGACCGTTGGCTACCTCAATATCGCTAGGACGGATCTTCAAAACAAAAGAGGTAAATAAAACTACAGAGGGGGTAAGGAGGGGGTGTACTTTTGGAATGAAGGTTTTGTGATGTCAGGATGTTCACTAAAGTCACAATTTTCAACGGGCCACCTTCAACATCCAGGATAGCACGCATTTTGATAGTATGAGTGACAATTGTAGATGCACCCTATAAACTAAAAACGTGATTTAGTACCACCCTAGAGAACTCGTCAGTCAGAGTCAGAGCCGCTAGAAGAAAATACGGGATTGTTGAGGAAGAGAATAACAGTACCGACAAACCGACATGAAACTTAAACTTAACTCTTGATCGAGAATCCATTACGCCCGATTCAAATGTGCAGCGATCCCATCTGTCAAAACCATAGAAATGTTTTATCTAGATAAAAATAATTTGTCCGAAATAGATTAGACACGAACCAACTCATAAATTTTGTACGCGTGTTCGTGGATAGGATAAATATTTTCCGCGAACACGGCGGCAGTGATAAACGGCGGCAGTGATAAACCAACAATCAATACGAAACTAACGATTTTAAATTGGCTCACCACTTTAGTAGCCTATTGGTCCCAAGCAAACGATTAACGTACCCTATTCTAGTTGAAATTCTATTACTACACTATGTTTGTTTTGATTCGCTATGAAAGTTTGACAGATAACATCAGGGGTGTGTGGATTCATGCAGAACATGCAGGGGTGAGTGAAATAGCTTGGGACTGCTTGGGACCGTTGTTCTGGTACTGAGTGAGCCAAAAATAATAATGATTTTCTTCGGGACCCAGTGGTCTTAGAGTTACCTCTATGGATAAACGGCGGCGGTGATATAAGTTCCGATTTATTAAGAAACATACACTCAGTCAACTCAATTGAAGTTTGTATGGGATTCATGCGTTTTCAATGGGATTCAATATATGGAAAACTACTGTGTCTTTACTAATTCGTTCAGAAAGACTAAAGCTTAATGAAGGAGACCTCTTATAAAATTATAGTTGAAGTTCCGAAAAACAGTTACCTACAACGACCTCGCTCCGTTTTTAATGAAAGTCGTCATTGTGAATTTTGGTATGATTGAACAGGTTTTCGGTGAAATAATTTTCGAAAATCCCCAGAAATTTTAATCCCCGATAACAGCAAATTTCAGGGCATCTTTAGTGGTGTTCAAATTGGCTGGATTGGACTAAATTTTTGGAACAGATCCAAAGCGAGCCCTAGCACCGGTGATCTAAATTTTGTTTTAAGCTATTTTCAAAATGTATTTTTTTGAAATCCGTATAATTCTCGACAGATAAAATGAGGGGTTCGGGGATTTTCCTATGTTTCGAGGGGTGCATCGATTAGCTTGGGACCGAAGATAGTACCAGAGCTGAGCCAAAAAGTCGAGCTCGTTTCTTCGAGACCTTTTGGTCTTAGAGTTACCTCTATGGTTATATTACACAACCGATGGATTGACCTGGTTGCAGCAGTTTGGATGTAATATTCAACAACTTTTTTTCTATGAATGCAATAAATGAATGTAAATGATTTTCCATGCCTGGTTGCGAGCACGCAATAATCTAATATGCGATGAGCAATAAGTTTGAAAATGAATGCTTTTCAAAGTGTCTTATAGTTCGTTCAGACTACAGAGTTAAGGCCGGCGCACAATAGATACGTTTTCAGGTTTTTATGCATTATCTGTCAAAAAACCCGAAAACGTATCTATTGTGCGCAGGCCTTTATAACATGTTATAGCGCTATCTTGATGGTGGTTTCTGTGTTGCAATTATTTGACAACCGCTATAACATGTTATAACCAACAATCAATACGAAACTAACGATTTTAAATTGGCTCACTACTTGACTAGCCTATTGGTCCCAAGCAAACGATTAACGTTCCAATTTTAGTCGAAATTCTACTACTACACAATGTTTGTTTTGATTCGCTATGAAAGTTTGACAGATAAAATGAGGGGTTATTGGTTTTTCCTATGTTTCGAGGGGTGAATCGATTAGCTTGGGACCGAAGAGAGTACCAGAGCTGAGCCAAAAAGTTGAGCACGTTATTTCGGGACCTTCTTGTCTTAGAGTTACCTCTATGGTTCGACTGTGTCATCATGGACGACGAAACTTATGTGAAGGCGTATTTCAAGCAGCTTCCGGGACAGGAGTTTTATACCGCATCAGGAAAAGGGAAGGTGGCTGAAATTTTTCAAAACCATCAAACTATCGAATTTTTGAAATCTCGTCTGGCAGGCCATATGCACGTGTGGTCTAAAAAGTGGCATTTTCATTACTACGGGAACCATCAATCAAGAGATCTACGTCCAGGAGTGCCTGGAAAAGCGACTGCTACCACTCCTAAAGCAGCATAATAGACCTGTGCTGTTCTGGCCGGACTTGGCGAGCTGCCACTATGGGAAAAAGGCAATCGAGTGGTACGATGCGAACAACGTGGTTATGGTAGCCAAAGACCACAACCCTCTCAACAGCCCAGAACTCCGCCCTATCGAACGGCATTGGACCTTGGTCAAACGAAATTTAAAAAAACTAATAATTTCAAGGATAATGAGCAGCAGTTTAAATCTAACTGGCGTTCGGCGACGAATAAGGTCGATGAGACCACTGTGCAAAATTTAATGCAAGCGGTTAAGCGGAAGGTACGGTAGCTCGGATTTGGCAAACCAAAAGAATAAACAAACATTTTTTTTCCTTTAAATATATGAATTGAACTACCAAACGAAAAAATAAGCAGATTTTTGTGATATTAATTTTGACTGAATGAAACGCTTTTTTTATTGACCAATTTTTGCGCGTTCCAGTATTTAAACAGTACCACTGAACTGTCATCAGATTGAGGTTAACCCTGACGGTGCAAAACCTAATGGCTGTGCTTGAAAAACTGGATAAATGCTTGGTTGGAAGCATAAGTAGTGTTCCATTTTCGTCTTATCGTCGGCACATGAGCACTACCTTTTAGCTACGGAACGGACTGTGCTTTTTTTGTTTTATTCAAAAACAGTTGGAAAATTCACAATACGTTGTTAAAAAAAACCACCTAAAGGCACGAGATGGCATTAGGGAACCACACACATGCCAACTGAGCAACAAGTAGCATTGCAAATATCAAAAGTTTAAATAACTTCTCGTGACTGGGATGCTCATTTTCATGAGCTTATAAATACTAGAGTCGGTGTATAATGAGTCACGCCAAGAGAAAAACAGTTGAACTCGCATCACGGTTTTCGAAAGATTCCCTTTCTTTTAACTTGGCAACAGAGGAGTTCTGCATCAACTTCAAATGACATCTAGCGGGGGAAAAAATTAACGGCTGTAGTAAATCATTATAATATCAGAGATTTTGTCGAACTATCTCAAAGAAAATAGTAGAAATTGTCATTACTGATCATTACAAAACGTATCGCTTGACAAATGTAATGCTCACTGCGTGTATATGATCATTTCTTCGATTATATTTTATATTTAATTGCAATACCTTTCGTGGACCTTTCATAGCATCGTAATGCTTGTTTACTTTGCACGATAGGTAGCCGGTTTGACAGTTCAGTAGGTAGACTTGGCTTCACTCTTGGCGTGACTCATTATACACCGACTCTAATAAATACCAAGTTGAGAAAAAAAAACATTTACTTCACATTCCTTTCTCGCATACGCTACGCTGTTTCAATGTAATGACATCTTTCTAATGTCGTTTTCGTTTTTACTACACTACACCGGTGTAGTGTAAGCAGCAATAAGTGCGAGTCATTGACAGTTCATCATCATTTCAGTGCCAACATTTCAAAGGGGCGTAATTGTATTTGTAAACAATGACTTTCGTCTTCGATTTCTCGCGAATGAAAGCTCACTCATGAAAATGAATGACACCGGCAGGTAGATGAATGATTCCTGTCCCAGCTAGCATTGGTTATTTGGAGGGGTGGGCTTTTATTTGCGAGAAATCGACGGCTAAAGCCATTGTTTACAAAAGCAATTACGCCCCTTTGAAATGTTGGCACTGATTTGTTTGTAAAGAAAGGTGCAACCGATAGCTACACCCTAATTTTTTTCGGTGTTCGGCAGTGTAGCACCGGTGTAGCTACACCGCAAAAACGAAAACGACATAAGGTAATCAAACAGAAAGTCACCTCAACGGGAAATAATGGTTCACATACCAACAGAGCCGCTACCAGTCTATCCGTTCCATTTGTTCTTTCATTTACAATGTGGAAACAAAGATTATTAAATATTGAAGTAATGAAATTTGGTTGTTAACGGAATGCTTAGATAAAACAGTAAGAAAGATTATCTTCCATTTAATTCCACTTTATTAATTTTGGTAACTAAACAGATACGTTTTTCGAGTCTTCATCAGTGTCATTCCCACTAAAAACTTATCTAAATCTTACCCCCTTAAGTACTCATCCCCTGGGTAAAAATGTCAACATCACAGGTATGGTTTTTTTTAGTTAGGTAGGTTCCGATTCAACACATTGTAGAAACTTTTGTCGGAATTTCTATTAGTAAGTCGCTTTTAAATATCCTGCTTTTTACGCTCGCCATAATTTCAATCAATCACCCCTTGGTTTGACGTTAGACTCTTACTGCACGGTTAGAAAAAAGTACCCAAAATTAAGTTCTTTTCACTCATCTCGGCACTATAGTGCAGGTACCCAAAAGTAGGTAAAGCGGGTCAAAGTAATTTTCATTTACTTGTGTGCAGTTCGTATGGAATTTTCCACTGGCTTTTCAACCAAAAGCAAGTTAATTGTACCCAAGTAGGTGAATATGATTATACTCAACGTTGGGTTCCCACACTTTACTACCCCTGTTGGGTGGTTTTGCTCCTCCGTTTTTGACAACATTAGAAGGAGAAAAGGAGACAAACTAGTCAAAAGTAGGTAAAAGTGAACTGGCCGTTGGGTACTTTTTTCTTACCGTGTGGGTTTTATGCGAAGACATCATATCAAGAAGACTGGCAACTTTGCCAGAATCCAAGCGACAGATACAATAGCGCTGCGCTTGAGTGAAGGTAGAAGCAACGCATAGAAAAATGAGCAAATACACAAACCTTTCTTCTGAGGATGTAATCTTTGCTATCAAATTCGTTCGAAGCATTTACCTTTAAGCGGCAGATGACGCGATTGTACCTGTCTCATAGCGTCTGTATGAAAAAATGGAAGAGTTGCCAGTCTTCTTGATTTGTTGTCTTCGGTTTTATGGCAGTGATTTAGGATCTGATTTAAAAATCCAAACATTTCAATTAGAGATTAGTGACGTTTAACGCAAGCACACAACAGGAGTCTATCGCCGTGTAAAGTTGTTTATTATTTTCCTCTGGTTAACCTAAAAAATGTATGAAATTAGATCTGTCAAAATGAGTTTGACTGCGATTTGTTATGTATTTTCCTCGGATTTTCGCTACACGCTCTCACATATCGCACCAATACAAACGGACGTGAAAATCTCAATAACAGATGAATTACACCAAATTGACGTTGTTTAATGGCAATGCATAAACAAGTTTGTGGTGAGTAGTATTATTTTTAGATTTTACAGAAATCAGAACAGAAATCTGTCGAAGAAAACAACTCGCTTCGTGAATCAGATTCTCCGCTGACCAAAACATGGGTAATGGACTTCGTCCTGTCTATTCCAGTACAATGAGAGACGAAAGCGCTGACTCCAGAAATGAGTCGTTGTCTACGATAAATAACTGGACATTAGGAGCACTGAACGTCCCGGAATGTGCACCGACGGAAGGTGAATCAGAAATCGACAAAAGAGCATTCGAATATTGGAAGGAAATACTGATCGCTTCGCTGCAGCTGGTGAATTCAGCAGATGAGCAGGCAAAGTTCGGTGTCTTCGAGATTAAGTCCGGTTAGAAATTACGTGAAATATCGTAGCATCAGAGAGTAGCATTGAGTTCGTTTTTCGAGTTGCAACTGCAGCCAAGTTGTGCAGCTACAGTATGGACGAGGAGATGGAAGCAGTTTTAAGGG
The DNA here is from genome assembly GCF_037179485.1 of Ochlerotatus camptorhynchus. NCBI lineage: Eukaryota > Metazoa > Arthropoda > Insecta > Diptera > Culicidae > Ochlerotatus > Ochlerotatus camptorhynchus. The sequence goes on along the minus strand of NW_027041268.1, from coordinate 58,753 downwards.
TGATCAAGAAAGGTTGCCGACTCGGGGACTCGCACCACCGACGAACCGACGCGACAGCTCATAGAAACTACTTTCAAAATCTTGCCCAAGACGTCATATTTAAAATACGTTAAACACTACCACCATCTACTCATCCGATCGCGACATATCATGAGCAAAGACACGAACACACGTAAAATTTATATTGACTTGGCTTGCGTCTCACCTCGTTTGACAGATCTGATCGTCCGTTGTATAAATCAAATAGCTCATTTCACAAATCGAATTGTGGACAAACAAAATGGTCCAGTGGCATTTCGATTCGTCGGTGCTCGAACAACGAACGTGGTGATTATCAGACCTATCATAGCCCACTTAGTAAAAGGCTTTCGTTAGTTGAGCTGAGCTGTCAAGCTAAAAATTGGTTGAGGGATACACCGATTGATTATTGTCATCACATCCCTTGAGCAACTATCCAAACTATTCATCCATGAGCTCCTCGAAAAGGAATCAGCACAGTCATAAATGACATTTGACTACGATTTAGGTGGGCTACAGCCCAACTAACGGGAGCCCAACTAAAACGTAGCCCAATTAAAGATAGCGATGAGTGAAATTCGACTGTATATGAAATGGGAAATGTTAATTTATTTAAATGATCTGTACTTACTTAGAATTCAACGATGTTTGAAGAGTCGCCTTTCAAGAGTTACGTGGTTCACGTCCATAATTATCAGTAGCCCATATTTAGATAAAAGATAGTCTAAGTTTGTATTGGCCCCTAACTATGTAGGTCATGAATCCCTGCGTTTTGTTCAGAGAGGGCGTCATTGTGCCAAATTGGTCGTGGCCATTTTTCTGAAGTACAGTTGCACCTTAAGAAAACATTAAGGTGCATATTCCAAATGATGCAAAAGATAAAATCGACAGTGAGCATGCATAAGGGCGTATACGCGATGATCGATTCTCGTCATTGATTATCTCTTTGCATTGCTACAATTAAGCGAAACAATTTTCTAGAATTTGTTCAATGCAGAGTTGTAATGGGTTGTATTGGCTATCAAAAACAACAGCAAACGCACCGAGAAACGTTAAATCTTGCGAATTATTAACAAAAGAGAAAATCGACGAAAATAATCGATAATCGCGTTTACGCGCCCTTATGCATGCTCACTGTCGAAATTATGAAAATCTTCTGAACACACTTAAACGCTAAAACGTATTCAACAGAAAATAATTAAGTTCATAAATTTTCACTTTTAAACCACTGTACTGTGTACAGATAAATATTCTAAATATTACTGATGATGTAAAGATCCAAACTTGTAAACTTGTATTTCTTTTAACTTAAACTAGCAACTTTTACGATATGTTGCTTACAATTTTTGTCATATTTCATGAAATATCTCAAAACTTTACACAATCTATCTTCTACTTTACATCAATCTATTTGACGCTTCATTTATGTGCATCATATTATAAACATTTTTATCAGGTAGGATCTTTACTCGTTGTATTTCAAGATGATTTGCAAGACATTTACAGTTGAAATGCAAAAAAAAAGAACAGTCAGAGGGAAGGAAAACAATCATAACTTTTCCAATCAGCTGTTGCGTATTTTTCTTCGGTACGTCTACTGTAGTTTACATTTTCAATTTGACATCTGACTTTCCATGCCCGTACGGCTATCAACATATCATTCACATACAGTGATTAACATGAATAGTTGGTTTGAAGCTCGATTCTTAAAATGTCTACCATCTCACCATCAATTCTAGGGGTTCTACGGTATCAATTAAATAATTCATTTTAAGAACATTACAATAAATCGTTCGTAAAGCCAGTTTCACAGCATGCAAATATATTTCATACCTTTTTTAAAAGTTGTAGATCACTTCTCTCTTTCTTCGTACCGAGCTTCGTACCAATGGAAAAGTTTCTATGTGCGGAAATACTTGAATGATCCGAAAAGTGTGCCACATGTGGGAGTATAAAAATGATAATTTTACAATGCAAGATAGAAACTTTTCCGCTATCCATTATTTAAACTTTCTCCATCTGTTTGCCACCCTTTGTGGAATATAGTTCTACCCACAAATGTGCGCCCGGGCTCACTTTAGAGGCTAGTGCGCCAAGCGGTGCAACATATGTTGAATACATGTATGCAAATCTGATTGAAAAGATGATTCAATCATTCATTTCACCTTAAATCATCCTCCTTAATAAAGGAAGCATAACCTAACCCTAAATCATCAATTTCTGTTTTAGAATTTCTAAAATTACTTTAAAACGTCCAATGAGTTTAAACATAGTGTCTTCAAGAGTGCTGATTTGCATTACAGTAGTGTTCCGTTTATGGTACGTTCCGATTTAAGTACGGTCCGTATTTGGCAACACAAAAAAAAAAAGTAGAAGGGTCTGTGCCTAGGGGCACGAACGGAAGCTTGACGTAGGACTGCTAGTGGACAGAGCAAATGTGAAGAGTATTTAGTTTTTAATTGATCGATCATCTATTATCTTAACTCTTTCCGTTTTTGAATTGTAGGCGTACCAAATTTGTGGTATTCTTTTTCAAAGAGAAAGTTGATTAAGAGAATCGATCAAAATCATTTACATCCCTGCTTCCAAGTTTGGTTACAAGATTACAACTCTAGAGAGCATATTGTGTGGTCGTTGGGGGCGTGTGGTTCTGAACATGGATAAATATACACAGCTAAATTCTATTCCAACTCTTTACTGTAATAAGCTTGTTCTGAATTGGACCGTTTTGTTGCCAAAGTTGGTGATGATTTAACCTCCGAAACCGTACAAAGTGCGTCTCTGTCGCTTCAAAGCGTAGATGACATCCATGGCCGCTTACGCTTTGCGTGTTCAGTATAGGTGACAGCATCACGGATCTCATTTTTCAGGAACACCTTCAGCACACCTCGTAGATCAGACGGCGATCCAGACGACGGATGGCGGTTATCACGAAGAACCTTGCGATGATGTTTGGCGCAGCCTTTACCAAGATCTTTTCCTCCTTTGCCACGACTAGTCATTTTTGCTTGTTGGGTAGAAGAGTGGACTACCTAACCTGCCACCACCTTCCTACTACTGCTATTGATGCTTCTACTGCCTGCTCACCAAAGCGAAAATGGTTATATCTTTTCAGGCTAAAGCAGAATGATGTGCAACCAAGTGGTACTCGATTATGACGACTGGGTTTGGGAAGAACGTTTATTTAAAGAAAACAGTGTTAAAATTATCACTTTTTATTTGTAAATTGGACAGTGCTTGACATTACCACTTTTTCAATAGTTTCTTGTTGAAAATCAGTCGCGTAGAAATATTTCTGAACGATTGGTGATAAAATTATTGAAATTGGTTCAGGGGCAGCTGAGTTATTATTGTTCAAAATCTTTCATAATTACATGTTACATGTTCCATTTTCGGTTTTCACAAAGTGTACCCCCATATAGAAATCACAGACGTAGTCCTGCGTCAAAAGTTTAGGATATTTGGGAATAGGTCCAGCAATATTGTATAAATAACCTAAGAAACATTCAGGAGGGCTTCGATCACATTTCAACGAGACAAAAGCTTACTCCTTGTATTTTTTACCATCATCCATGCAGGTGAAATCCACTTTTCTGTTACCCTTTCCAGCGCCTCCACCACCAGGATCGTCCTCCAGTCTGCCAAACGGAGTGTCCTCCGGCCAACCACATCACTTCACTCTCCAACTCGTTCCGGAACAGCAATTCTTCGAGACTGTCAACTGACACTCAAAGCACTTCCTTCTCACAAGACAACCAGATGCGGAATCCACTTGACTTGTTGTATTTTATCCGGCAAAACTTGTTTAACCCTTCGTGTGTGTCAAAAAAAAAAACTTACGTTGTCTGTACTTCGGGTAAATTTTACCCTAATTCAAATTGCCATATCTCAGCGAAGGTTTTTTTTTTATCTAGTTCGTTTATTTGGAAGGCTCAATCGCGTTAGCTTTACGGAGCCGATAATTCATTGTTCACTGTGTGTAACAAAATTCACTTAATTCTATGTCTAGTAGGAGTTGGGCCTATCGTTTATACTGGCGACAACGCTCTGATGAGACAACGAAACCCTACCCCAAGCTCCTCCCCTGATCCTATCCTTCGAAAATGTACCCTTCTAACCTCGAGTAAGCCGCGAGTAATCGGCCCAACTCCTACTAGACATAGAATTAAGTGAATTTTGTTACACACAGTGAACAATGAATTATCGGCTCCGTAAAGCTAACGCGATTGAGCCTTCCAAATAAACGAACTAGATAAAAAAAAAATTGGGCCGATTACTCGCGGCTTACTCGAGGTTAGAAGGGTACATTTTCGAAGGATAGGATCAGGGGAGGAGCTTGGGGTAGGGTTTCGTTGTCTCATCAGAGCGTTGTCGCCAGTATGAACGGTAGTGCTGTTCTAGCTTCGTCCGGAGTTCGACCGGCTATGGTGGGTGACCAGTGGGTGACGATGAGACCCATCGAGACGGGGGGACAAGACAAACAAAAACTAATAAAGAGAGACAAAAGACAAAAGGAATTAAATTCTTATACTAGACATTTGAAGAAAAACATAAACGGACTGCATATAGCAGAGATCACGGGTTGCCAACACGTCTCTGATAGGAACATAGGGTTGTCTTCCTTGGGCCTCGAGGGTATTCAAAAGTCGCTCTCTGGCGGCGTCATTATCCGTACATTGCCAAACTGCGTGTTCGATGTCATCGTAACCGTTTCCACACCGACAGATGTTGCTGTCCACGAGGTTTATTCTATTGAGATGAGCATCTAGCGAGTAGTGCTCAGCGAAGGTTCAACGGATATTTTAAATTTTAAATGTTATGTAAAGTAAATTTAATGTACTTTGTGTATGTGTGTGTATTCCTTCTAACCCCCATTGGCCGGCAGTGTTATTATGGAAGAACTCTCTCTCTACAATGCCACATTTATGGTCATTGTAGAAAGCTTTAGTCCGGGCGTTAGAAGGTGATAGCTCTATTGCAGATCCAGCAACGCATTTCAGAATGTCTGGAGAGTCACGCCCATTCCGAGGTTACCTTCAATTACAATAAGCCCCGCATGTATGTATTACCTCTATCAATTGGATATTAGTATTACATACACACTTCCAGGTTCGAATATATTCTTTTCAAACCAAGCCCGTATTTAGTTTAATGTTGATGTTTAATTTATAAATAATAATATGCTCGGTCTCGCCATGTTCCGCTGGTCTGCCGCCATTGATTGCTTCTCTTGAAATCCCTTGTACTTTTTCTCTAACGCTTCGTACTTCATTCCGTATTTCACCGGTAATTGCCTACCATAGATCGTCCTTGGTCGGTTCTGACATGATTCCGATTTTTCCGAATTTTTCTTGTTTTCCGAGGAAGGTAAATCCGCACTAATTTTCGTCCCTGGTTCGATGTTGACTCTTCCAACGTGGTGTGGTCGATCTCATGTCCACCATCTGTTACTGTACTGCCATGGTCATCTGGCATAAGGCTCGCGTCTTAAGTCGTGGACCAGCGAGCACTCGGAATGAGTCATTGAACCAATGTAGAGATTAGTATGAGATGGTGCTATATGCGAAAAGAGAATGAAAGGAATACGAAGGGGATTAGTTTCAAGAAATAATAGTTTCATCCGATTCCCCAACTAACCATACTCATGCAAAGTAAGTAAATACAAACTATATTGTGACTTGAGTTGCTTGGGGACTCATGTGGCCGTCACAAAGGTTCATCGGTTGCGAAGGGAAGCATTTCTGATGCGTTATATTTCACAATGTTTTGATTTGATCCTAACGTTACTGTGGTATATAGAGTCACCTCAAAAATTCGTCACAAGTATACCTTCTACGAGCTAAGATAGCCCGTATTTATACCCTACGTTATTTTCATCCGTTTCTCTAGAGAAAAATATTGGCTACTAGCTGTGCCGGGAATTCCCCTCACAATGTTTCACGCCAACGATATTTTACTCAAATTGAGTGTTTCATTACATAAGTATTTTTTTATACCTTCATATAAAGTTATCATTTTTATTCATTAATATTCCACTCTATATTCCACCACAATATATCACAGTTACCTTAACACATTTTAACACAGTCAAACAGACACAACATATTGATCATTTATCATTAAAGCCCTATATATATACACTGTGATGGGCACACTCGAGGGGGGCGACACATCTAAATCTCAAGTTAAGATGCTCAGCAAATCTCACACTAGCGAATTAATCTTCGAAAAATCTTCTTTCATTTGTCGCATCTACTTGCATTGCGCATCATCTTTTTGCAGGAAATCTTCAGAATAGTCATCAATCTTCTTTCTAGGTAAATCAGCAGGTATCCAACTATGTACCATGTAGCTTTCCGCAGTGGCAATATCGTAACCAATTAGGCACAACCGAGGTGCGATTTTTGCTGAACATCTATGCAGATATATGGTCTATAAAGTTGGAATCTCGTGATGTAAACATCTCTAACAGCAAAATAGGCCTCTTCATGGTTATATTTTTCCAATGACCCCTCCAGTCGAGAGATGCGGTCCTCCAAAGTAAGTCTCATAATTTTAACTGAAAGTACATTCAATTTACTTTACCCTACGCTTTGGTCAGAGAGCGTATAGGGCGTCGTTGTGCCAATTTGGTCGTGGCACATTTCGAGTATGAGAGAGTGATTGCAGTTAGATCAAAAGTGCATGAGAAAAATGCTAGCACTTCACGGATTACCTGGAGTTGTGATAGTGAAGGTATGATCCCAGACAAACAGACATAACATGCTTAAGATGTTCATCGAAATAGCTTTTAACAGTAAATTTAAATGTTTCTTAGTTGATAGTACCATAGAGTTAAATCTAAGACCAGAAGGTCCCGAAGAAACGTGCTCAACTTTCTGGCTCAGCTCTGGTACTCTCTTCGGTCCCAAGCTAATCGATGCACCCCTCGAAACATAGGTTAATCCACGAACCTCTCATTTTATCTGTCAAACTTTCATAGCGAGTCAAAACAAACATAGTGTAGTGCTAGAATTTCGACTAGAATGGGGTACGTTAATCGATTTGCTAGGGACCAATAGGCTAGTCAAGTAGTGAGCCAATTTAAAATCGTTAGTATTCACCGATTGGTACTACCAAGGTACATAGAATTTCAAATGTTGAGACTTTAGAACAAATGTCCACCAAAATAATTGTAAAAAAATAATAATTGCAACGATTAATTCGCTTTATATTTAGATTAAATAAGGATTTGATTATTAGTTTTAAGATGTCAATTGTTATACTGACATACAGGTTCAGCAAACCTGTTTAAATTACTGATTGCCAAGACAGGAACAATGTAAAAATACTTAGATATATATCTTAACAATTAAGGCTGGTAACCCAAGTAACAAATCTAGAGCTGCTTGGATATATTCCAAATTTATAAAGGTTTTATTGCAGCTGCAACCATTACCTACAGCTTTATGACGGTCATATACAATGCAAGTCATGAAACATTCTTATAGCTATCTACAAAACCCCTATAAAGCTAATTAAAAAACCAACTGATGCTTATGCTATTTTCACTTATGAAAGGTTTTATGATTGCTTTGAAGTATACAAAAAAGTAATATAAATTGCCCTCATAAAACCAAAAAATTAATCCTTTCGTTGCTTTATAAATAAGCGCAATAAAACTAGTTGGCCATGAAACAGTTATTTTAAAACAATTATAAGCATTCAGTTGCGACTTGTCAGAAATGTAAATAGGTGGTTTATTTTTACAACATAGAAAAGAATCAAAACTTTCCGGTACTTCCAAGCGGAGCGCAAAGAAAATCAACAAAATTGTTAGCATGAGCATGAAAACATTTCGTATATACGTCTCGCTCGCATATACATGGGGTGACACGGTCGAATCTTGGTCGAAATGGTGACAGTCCTAGGGCAAAAAGGTTGAAATCACGCATAACTTTTCATAAACTTCAACTTTTCTAAATGTTTGTAAAATTCATCGGTTGCACCCGTAGAACAGGAATATACATTTGCCCTAAAATAAAAAAATGAATTCAAGCTGAACATTGCATTAGGTTCTAAGTAATATTGACAGATTCGCTTCGTCAACTTTCTCTTTGCCATGTAAAGACATTCCCAGGTATTTTCAGCACATAAATCCAAGGTTGCAAAGACTCATTTCAGCTAAAATAATGTTTTTCGGAATAATAAAACCAAAAGATGGTATGATGGCATGTTTTACTTGTAACTTACAAGAAGAGGTTACAAAGTATGCGTTGGAAACATAAAACCTGTAAATTTTGCTTTCTATGAGTCACAATCAGCGATTTGCTGATCGCTGAGTGAGTGAGTGAGTGAGTGAGTGAGTGAGTTTGTGAAAAATCGCTGATTGTGACTCTCATGAAGTGAAATAAACAGGTTTAATATGTCGAACACATTCTTTGCAACCTCTTCTTGTATCCTACCAATTCAAAATTTGATCATGGCATCTAATTATTTCATAATTTAGAAAAACATTGCTTTAGCTGAAATGAGTCTTTGCAACCTTGCATAAATCGATAAACGAAGCTTTTATCTAGCATTCAATACGACAAACACATCAAGAAACGGTTCTGTGAATAAGTTATCAACGAAAGAGAAAGTTGCGATTTTTTGCGCTTTGGGATATAATGTTCAAAAATTGTGTTTTTTTTTCTCGTTTTTTCAACAATATCTTTGAAATTTGAAGCTTAATCCAGTATGTTTCTTCACAAAAGCTATTTATTTAATGTATTTGCATAAGAGAATAATAAAACATTATAAAGCTGTGAGCAAAAAAAAACCGAAACAGAAAAAAACCATATTTTCGACATTTTTTTCTTTAACTCCATATAACTTGGAACCAGTAGACAGTGGAAATTTAACGTCTTTGAAATAGCTGTTTATTTTGTCAAGATAAACAACTTTGCCCAACACATCAAGTCTCCAAAACGTCAGAGAAAGAAGTTAGATTGTGGCACCATCTTTGCGGAAGAGTTTTGAACTATTTGTTTATGTCAATAGATGGTCTTTATTATGACGAGAAATTTTGCCGAAGACACCAAGTCGCGGAAATGCTTCGTTTCGGAGTTATTAATTTTGATCCGCTAGGTTGCATTCCTGACCCAGTGTGCAATGTATACATATAAGCATATAAGCATTAGACATTTTAAGAAATTGCGCTTGGTGTTTTTCTTGCCTGCTGTCCTCTGTCGCCATATTGTCATTATGAAAATGCCATGAGCCTTGGAATAAAATCCAAGAAATTTCAATAAAATAATGGCTAAATAAGAGATCCGAAATGATTTCCAGTGTGCATTGGTATGAATTTATGTATTGAGATCAATTTTCTGTAAAATTAAGGTAATTCCATCAAATTCATTTGATTTCTGAAACAATCTTTTTTGTTAACTTGAATTATTTTGGAGGCGCATTTATTTAACGCTCATATTATCTCAATATACACGATAACATTTCAAGCGCATATGTTTTGGAACTTCTAAAAAGTCATATATTTTCTTTAAAATTTTCACTAATGCCGCCATGAAACAAAATTGATGGCATAGTGATCTTGACACCAACACTCAAACATATTTTTACCGCTAAAGATTTACATTTGGAAAAAAAGTTTCAGCAGAACAGAACAACAACAAGCTTATTTATGGCGGTTGCTTTGAAGCCAATAAAAATTAAATTGGCTTTATAACTGATTTTCACCAAAGCGTAATAAAACTGCTTGGATACAATATTACTCTTATAGAGGCTATGAGAACCTTTTGTAGAGTATGAGGCTTCCTGACAAAAGGTTTTAAGACAGCTTTATTGTGATTCTCAAACATGCTTTATAAACCTTATCAAGAGTGGTCCACTAAGCTGTATGACGATCTTATAGCGGTTATCAAAAGGTTGTGCTGGAGCTATTAATTTTATTGGCGGTTTTATGAAATTGATCTCAATAACTACTAATAGAGTGCAATAAAACAAGAAATGCTACTTGGGAAGTTACAGTAGTTAGCTGGAGAACCGAAAATGAAATGTAAATTATTTTGAATTTAAAACAAAACAAAAATGTAAAAAAAAAAAAAATTTTAAAAATCAAGTATTAGGAAAGGCAATCTTTATCAAATCTTTCTCAAGAGTAGTTGTTATCGTCGTCAGTGAGGTCGCCGCCGGTCGAGATCTAGTAACAGCAAGTTGAACAGGAACTTGGTGGTAATTGTTTTGTGAAATGATGAGCTCGGTGGCCTTGTGGCGACCGATTTTGCTTGCTGAGCAGAAAATCATGAGATCAATCCCAAGCTCCTTCACATTATAGAGTTATCGTCTTTCTTTAATAATACAATATAAAGCGTAATGAAATTCGGTTAAAGGGATGGGTACGTAAAAGAAGTAATATTTGAGTTTTAGAAAATACGTGTTGATTGGAAATCCATATCAAACCCTACTAAAGAGCGGTTGTTGTCATCGTCAGTGAGGTCGTTGGGATCGAAACCTAGTAACAACAAGTTGAACGGCTTAGTGATTAGCATCCATGCCTCTCACGTCACGATTTCAAATCTCACCCCCGGATAAGTCATGGATGATCCATGGGTGTTGAAGTGACTATAAGGCCAGAACAAATCACAAGTTTTTCTTTTGTCACTCGAAGCTTGCACCAGTCTAGGGGGGGTGGGGGGTGGGGGGGAATAAACAAGAAACAAAAATAAATCAATAAAACATTCAAATTCGTTTTACATTACATCCAAACCGTATATTTCAATCGTTTGCTTTACTTCTATACATTTTATACATTTCTCGCATAAGTGTGATTTTTGGGTTTTGATAAATTCCGGGTAAACCATCAAGCGGAATACCACAAACGTAATAATTCTTATAATAAAAAACGTTCTAATTTCGATAGTTCCTCCTTATTCAAATATAACATGGCAAAACAGGAAACCCAAATGGATATGAAAATACCAACTTCGTGAATTTAAACTCAGTTTTCTCAACAATTGCGCGTGATTCAACAAAAGGTCCATTATATAAAATCCAAGTCTATTTTCAAAGACCTGAGCCGAAATTCAACATGGGAAACCAGAAATCAAAGTTTCCATGAAAATATGTACTTTTGTGAATTTAAACTCGGTTTTCTTAAAAATTGAGAAATTCCACCCTCATCACGTGTGGATTCAGCAAGTTCTTTTCTATAAAATACAAGTCTATTTTTCAAAGATAGGACCCAACATTCAGTTCGCCAAAACAGAAAAATCAAATTTCTTTGAAAATACCTACTTTTGTGAATATTAACCAGGTTGGTCCTTCACGTACGGATTCAGCAAAGTTCCATTCTATAATATCAAAGCAAAAATTTCAAACGATAGAATCGAAATCTTACCTGGCTTCAAAAAAATCTACCATCACGTCTGAACTCACAAAGGTCTATTCAATAAAATCCAAGCCTGTTTTTCAAAGGATGGAACCAAAATCCAACTTGGCTGATCAAGAAACCCAAATTTCTATAAAAAAAACGTACTTTGTGTATGTAAACCCTGTTTTCTCAACAATTGTGCTTGCCTAAAAAATCTACCATCAGATATGAACACAAGAAGGTCCATTCTTTAAAATCTCAGCCTAATTTTCAAAGGATATGAATCTCTCAAGATCGATTGAGGGGTCTAGGGGAGTTAGTTGAATCACTTCAGGAACGCTAACATTAAATATAATTCTATCACTCAAGCGAAATGTTTGGACTCCCTAAGGAAGGTATTGAACGACTTCTGAAAAAGTTGGACTCCGTTTGGAAAATTTAAGCTCAAAAAAGTGTCGGTTCATTTCGGAAAACTTTCTTCACTTTTAGAAGAGCTACATGACCTAAACAAGATTGTGTCCTTGCCAAATGCCACAGCAGTTAGCACAAATTTGGAGCTCACTTAGGAAAATGTCAAACCCGTTTGGTCAAAGATTGGATTCAGTTCGGAAAAAAGTTGAATCAATGCAGGAAACCTTGGATTCATTCAGGAAAGGGATTACATCAGCTAATGTGGCCTCACTCCAGAACATGCGAAACCAATTCTTTAAAGGTTAGGTTCGGGATATGCTGAATCACTTCAGGAAAGCTTTGACAACTTTAAAAAAGGATTTGATAACAACACAGAAAGGTTTAGACTGAGTGAGAAAAATGTTGATGACTTATTCGACTCAGTTTTGAATCTGCTTTCAAAAATGTCACCTCAATTAGGAATTTCCTGAATCATTTCTGATTTGGTCTAACTTCTAAAAATTTTAAACCAATTTTGAAAAGATTGGATTTAGCTCGGAAATTGTTGAATCACTGTAGAAAAGAATTGAATCATTAAGTAGCATTGCAGCTGGTTTGTAAGTTAATTTATTTTAGATCGAATGCAAAAATCGGGCGACTACGGTGGGCTGGGCACATCGTAACAATGTCGGATAGCGACCCAATGAAAATGGTTCTTGGTAGCGACTCGACTGGAACAAGACGAAGATTTGCGCAGTGAATAAGGGAGATCACTCAGATTGAAGGCGGCTTTCCTAGTGAGTTTCCAAACAAGATTAGGAATGAGTTCGATAAAATCAGTTTTCAACAATTGAAATGGGCTGATCCGATTTCAAGGACCTGGCATGCCGTACCGGTGTAGTGCCAATTCATGTAAACATTCTATAAAAGAACATGGTGATATTCTACAACCTATTAAAATCTAGCAAAGTGAGTATCCATATCCAAATAAAATAACGATACTCGAAAAATAAATATACACTGAAAGTTTTTTTTTTTATATTTCCCCCGATTCCAAACTTTTGAAGGAAGGGGGGGGGGGGGGGTAGAGTGACAAAAGAAAAACTTGAGATTTGTTCCGGCCTAATAGCAAAAAAAAAAAGTCGAAGGGTAACTTGATCGTAATTGTTTTGTGATACAACGAGCTTGGTGTCTTAGTGGTGACCGATTATGCTTGCTGAGCAGAAGACCGCGGGCTCAAACCCAACCTTATTTGCGATATTGAATCGTTAGAACAGCATAAAAAAAGGAATAAGTAATTCAGCATAAAACGAATCCTGCTGCAATCCCAACCCTTTTATCCAACATCCCAGTGATTTCTTGTGAAAGTGCAGAGGTGTTCTCGGTTTTCATTAAAGCGGGTATTACGTCAACATATTCCTACCCATTCCTTTCTTGACCAGCATTCGGGCGTGGCCGGCGCTGGTATTGCCTAGTTTGAGATCACCATTATGTACACATTTGACAAATTAATTTTTAAGGAAACTGAGCAATGTTTCAGTGCCCCATCGTTTCATAACTACACTGAACGAAAACATCCGCAATGCTGCGACTGATTATTGTATTGCTCGAGCCCTTTAACAATATGCTGTTGAAATTCGGATGATTTCTTTATGGTTGAGTTCGTCATCAATGATAATCCATATGACTGTCCTCCAAAGAAAGGATGATATTTATTTGAAAATTGGCTGTAAAACATACAGGGGTCAGAGAACAACAATTCAAGGATAGAATGACTTGAAAATGCTTCAGATTAGATTAGATTTCCATACTGAATAGCCATGGACAGCCATTCATCATGGATACGATGCTATGCTATGCTTCCACCTCGTTTGTCTACTCAGAGCAGCAAATGACGTTCGATAGAATTATTTACATCATCGAACTGAACCAATACCAAATGAATTTCAATTTAAGATGACTATCATTCTGCAGAGAGCATTACGCATTCCAACTGAAGGCCCTATCTATTTTCATAGCAATGTTCATCCTGTATTCGAGAGGAAAATCATCTGATTTCAAAACAACAGTCATCAGGTTGCGGCTAGCATTCGAAAAGGCGATTTCGATGTTTCGATTTGAATGGTCTGAGCTTTCATTCAAACAGAGGACGGTGGTTTGGTACAGTGTATGTACACAAAAAAACTGATACCATCCGGTAACAAATAGCAGACACGAAAGACCGAGATTCGAAAAGACTTGAGAGTGTCAACGGAAATTTTAAATTGGTTAACACTGAAAATCACCGTTATTATTCCCAGCAAAATACCACCAGGTTGCATTCTAATAACAGTATGGTTGTCCCATGAAATTACCGTCATAGTCCAAAGGTAGTGTCTTCTATGATTCTACCTATCGCTCCAATACATTGATTCAATGTCATAAAGCCCAGTAAATCCGATGCATTTTAATAATGGCTTACGAAAACAAAATATGCAACGAAAGGCAAAACAAAAAAAAAATCATAAAATTACATCATCGTTAGCGCATTTTTCGTTACTTTCTCACTCTGTCCTCATGGTACGCGTCATGTAAATCTATCAGCATGACACTACCAACCGGAAACACTGAGTGGGAAAACCACCCAGGAAAAAATACACACCTACCATCAGTGAGCGAGAGCTGGGACCAATTAATTTCACGCTGCTTCGCCGCCTACTGTTCGCTTAAGGATTACACATTATTGAAACAACCAGTGGCAAAAAAATCAGGTAGGTACCGTAATGCACCAAATACCGTTCGTTAATCTGGAGATTTCATTATTTCAGTGCCAACATTTCAAAGGGGCGTAATAGCATTTGTAAATAATGGTTTTAGTCGTCGATTTTTCGCGAATGAAAGCTCACTCATAAAAATGAATGACATCAGCAGGTAGAGAAATGATTCCTGTACCAGCTAGAGTCGATGTATAATGAGTCCCGCCAAGAGAAAAAACAGTTGAACTCGCATCACGGTTTTCGAAAGATTCCCTTTCTTTTAACTTGGCAAAAGAGGACTTCTGCATCAACTTCAAATGACTTCTAGCGAGGAAAAAAATTAACGGCTGTAGTAAATCATTATATCAGTGATTTTGTCGAATTATCTTAAGGAAAAATAGTAGAAATTGTCATTACTGATCATTACAAAACGTATCGCATGACAAATGTTATACTCACTGCGTGTATATGATCATTTCTTCGGTTATATTTAATATTTAATTGCAATACCTTTCGTGGATCTTTCATAGCATCGTAATGCTTGTTTACTTTCAATAGGTAGACTTGGCTTCACTCTTGGCGTGACTCATTATACACCGACTCTAGTACCAGCTAGCATTGGTAATTTGGAAGTGTGGCCTTTAATTTGCGAGAAATCGACGGCTAAAGCCATTGTTTACAAAAGCAACTACGCCCCTTTGAAATGTTGGCACTGATTTATTTAATATTATAGGGTAAATGATGGCTTCGGCACCCACTGACTGTTTTCGGAAACCAAAATTTAAACGTTATTTTCGCTGTATTTTCTCACCAAAACATTTCGCTGAATGTATCTAAACGATTCCTTATGTCGCGGACATACTTGGATGACAAACTATGAGCATGAGCATTATTTGTATAATAAATTATAAGCACATCCATGGTTACAGTTGTATAGTCAATGTTCTGTTGTGCTCATAATTAATATACAAATAATGTTCATGCTCAGAGTAGGTCATACAAGTGTACCGGGGCATTAGTCTTTCAGTTTCAGTCTTATTAAAAGTGAAGGCGTATCTTAGATTGACGAGAATACGTAAATTCAAACTGAACATTGCATTAGGTCCTAAGTAACATTAACAGATTCTCTTCGTCGACTTTCTCTTTGTATCCCCACGGCCATGTAAAGACATTCCCAGATAGTTTTAGCACACAGATCGATAAAAGAAGTTTTTATTTAGCATTTAATACGACAAACACAACAAGAAACGGTTATGTGCACAAGTTATTAAGGAAAGAGAAAGTTGACGAAGAGAATCGATCAATGTTACGTAGAACCTAATGCAATGTTCAGCTTGAATTCATCTACGTATATTTTGCAACATTATAAATATATGTGATGATTCTGAATGATAATGTCATACCCCGTACAGACTATGGCTTATGTCATGTAATATAGGCTGTCTTGCAATAAGCACTCATAAAGGGTGTCCACGATGAAATTGCCACACACAAAATTGATTCGCAAAATTCGAGTTTTCATCCGATTGCCATCAAATTTTCAGGGATTGAGAAATAACTATTAAACTTCATTTTACCATTTTACTCGTATTTTATTTACAGTCCATACGCAAATGCCCGCACCTTGGCCTTAACCCCGGCCATAAGATTCTGCACAACCTGTGAATCAACCGTTTTTTGCATGTAAACCCATACTTTCTTCAGTTCCTCGACTGTCTTCACTACCTTAGGTCGTTTAAGAAGGTGCTGCTTCATAATCGCCCAGTACTTCTCGATGGGGCGGAGCTCCGGAGTGTTGGGAGGGTTGAACATTTTCGGCACGAAATTGACCTTATTGTCTGCATACCACTTCAGCACGTCCTTGGAGTAGTGGCATGAGGCCAAATCTGGCCAGAAGATTGTTGGGACATTGTGGGCCTTCAGGAGAGGAAGCAGCCGCTTCTGGAGGCACTCTTTTATGTACACCTGTCCGTTCATCGTGTCCTGGGTCACGAAAGGTGCACTCCGCTTCCCGCACGTGCAGATGGCTTGCCAAACCAGGAATTTCTTCGCAAATTTGGACATCTTCTGAGTGCGGACATGCTCCGGAACGCTGAACTTATCCTTGGCCGTGAAAAACAGGTTGCCGGGGATCTGTTTGAAGTCGGTCTTCACATATGTTTCGTCGTCCATGATGCAGCATTCAACTTTCGTCAGCATGTTGAGGTACAACTTCCTGGCATGGGTTTTGGCGGACTTGTTCTGCTTCTCGTCGCGATTAGGGGCCTTTTGTACCTTGAACGTTCGAAGCCCAGCCTTAGTT
This sequence comes from Ochlerotatus camptorhynchus, assembly GCF_037179485.1. NCBI lineage: Eukaryota > Metazoa > Arthropoda > Insecta > Diptera > Culicidae > Ochlerotatus > Ochlerotatus camptorhynchus. Next base: position 41,961 of record NW_027041268.1, on the reverse strand, counting down.
TTGGCCTTCTGGACAAAACTTCGGCTTAGGTGCAGCTTCTTAGCCACATCCCTAACGGAGGCGTTCGGATTTCAGTTGAAGGCCCCAACTACGCGGTTGTGATTTTTGGTGTTGTACGGAATACTTTTTCCTTCGCTTCTGGGCTTCCGATCGGTGGTCAACCGTTCCTCGAACCGCTTAATCACTCGCGACACCGTGGAATTCGCGATTCCCAACGTTTTAGCGATGGAACGATGCGAGAGATCCTTGTTCTCGTGCTGAATGCGCAAGATTTTATCACGCACGAGCTGTTCTTTCGACTCCATTTCCGCGAGTTTTGATCACAGGACTTTAAAACTTGCAGGATGTAAATAATGCACTATGAACTAAAGCCACCCAAATTTTCATTAAATTCTACCCAACGGTTAAAAAGTTAGAGCAATTTCATAGTGTGGCAATTTCATCGTGGACACCCTTTACATCTAGTTTTCACTGGAAATCCTATGTATGAGTTCTCATGGCAAGACATCCTATATTACATGATATAAGCCATAGTCTGAACGTACGAACAGGTAGGCATTGATATTTATTTTTTCACAGTATCCGGATACCGATGATTTACGGTATAGTGCATTTGTGATGGTGACCATTAACAATCTGAAAGCTGCTGCAGAAGCAGCAACATTCACAATGCATTGCATCAACCGCACACGTGACGAACTGGCCATGGGATGGAGAATGCATTATGCACTGGAAGAAACCTTTTGAAGAATGATTTAAAAAAAATCATCATCGATTGTTGCCAGTGCATTGTTGAGGGGGAATCCTAAATACCAAGTATATTGGCCACAAACGAGGGTTGTTGCGGGAAAAAATTACGAATGTAGTACAATTTACTGGTGTAGTAGTTGAAAACCCTGTTTCAAAATTTGGCTTTGTTACGAACGATGATGATGATGATGATGACAACAACAAGGATGCGATGGGTTACACAAGTAAATATGTGAGAAGCGAAATGAGTGTGCAAACCATCGCGAAAAAATGACACGTAAGCATTAATATGCAAATATTGAATGTGGTGGCAATCTCGGGATCGGCTTGAGGTCGATGCTTTTTTTTTTAAACGTGATTTGGTTAGAGAAAAATTCCAATTTTTTGGCTGCATGAAACCACTTTGTAGTGGTTTGCGTTATGCAGTTTTAACGATGCCTGTTTTATGAATACGAAAAAATTGATACTAACGACCCTGTTATAATGGGAATCGCAAACCGAGAGTTTTTATATTCTAACGAGAATTGGATTATCTTTTAAACCATATGTTACTTCCAAAATATTGGTCTTCAAATTTGCTTATTAAAAATAATCGAATACATTTTAACATTTCATGGGCAAATGAATTATTAAATGGCAATGCATAACTGACCGTTCAGATTACCCTAGGCTGAGAAAGCCATAAAAAATAAATCTCCAGATATGGTTCTAAGATCTTCATGGAAGCAAAGAAAACTTCGAATATGTCCAAAGGCCCTGAGAAAAACTGCGGATAGTTTATAGAAATTCCAAGAGCCTCAGACATGCTAGGTTTAGAGATCTTTAGACAAGATCAGAGATCTTAAGGGCAATCAAAATAAGTGCAGGAAACTCCAGACTGTTGTTAGTTTCGATAAACTCAGGACAGCTCTAAAAATTCCAGGGAAATTTCGATAAACTGTAAGAATTTATTGGAATTTCAAACAAGTCCGGAGAACTAGTGATAAATTAAAAAAAAAAACTCCAAGCAAATTTTGGAAACCATGCAGAATGCCAGATATTTTCAGGGAAAATATTCAGGTGACAAGCTCAATGCTAAATTTGAAAATTTCTGGGTATATTATAGATCATCAATGAAGATCATAGAACCTCAGTGCAGTTCAATTAGTTCAACTAGATACTCAGGAAATTTCCAAAAAAATTAACAAGGTCCAGAGAAGTTTGGTGATTTTTAGATATTTTCATTATGTTCAGGGATGTTCAGAGTACTTGAAGGATGATCAGAGAACTTCACTGAAGTTTAATTATTCAGTTGTATGATTTTTTAGAAAATACCGATAAATTATGGAAAATTCCAAGAGTTTCACGAATGTTCCAAAAATTTCAGGAGTTTTGTGGGCTCTTCAGGGAAGTTCCATGAATATCAGGAAAATTGATGGCACGTTGAAGAATTTTACTGAAGTCCAGATATCCTTAGGGCAATTTCAGTAGCTTCAGATATGCAACGGGAAGTTCTGAAAGGCCTAGAAATTAAAAAAAAATCTTGATGTTTTATTATTTTGAAGAATTGGTTATTTTGTTTGGGTTTTAAGTCTTCAAGAAAAATAGCTGATTACAGTTTTATCATCGCCAACGTTTCGATCAAGGGGTTGGGATCTTCATCTGAGATAGTTTTAGTTTTTTACGCAAAGCTCTTATTGCCGAGCGGAAGACGGTACAACTTATTCATGAAGAAGTCCTATTCCAAAGACTGAAACGTCGAACATAAAAAATCCAATACACGAAACATTAATATTCTTTAGTGCTTATTGCAGACAAGTTTTAACCGTACTCTAGTTTTGCGTGTACTTTCCTTAACTACAATTTTGGGTGCTTTTTAAAGGGGGCGCATGAATTTGAGGTGGGTGGGAGCGCTCATATGCATTCTCAGTGAGTGGAGTGACGTGTAGTGGGTGGAAACCGATTGTTGAAATCCTTTAAAAATCCAAGATGGCAACTTATGGTTGCAAAGAAACTGTCAAATATCCAACAGCATGCGATATTTTAGAATTATTTAAATAATCAGTCTGTTACTGCGTAGCAGCTCAGATTTACTGTCCTGTCAGCTTTAAAGTCTGTTCCAGTTAGTATTTCGCCGCTTCTTTTTAATTACTGTAGCGTATTTAGCTGTAGTACCAAGAAACTTTTGATTGCGTTTTGACCTGGAAGGATTGTTTATTCTGTCGAACTCCAGAGGGCTACGGAACAGTCAAAAGATACTTCAAGAGTAGTGTAGTGTAGTAGATGGGATGAAGGCTAGAAGAAATGCTCACTTGAATATTTCGATTGACAGACTAGCATAATCAAGAATATTACGAACCAATGCATAATATTAGTTCACGTAGTAAATAAAGCGAAAATATAATAAAAATATTGGCCAGTGTATAATGTCTGATTTCTGGACAAACGCTCAGCTCTAGAAACAGAAAACGAACATATGCGAGATTAGAACAAAATTCGTGTAACAATGAAACAAAACGTACACGGAACCGAAAAATTACCCAAAATTAAGTTCTTTTCACTCATCTCCCATGTTCCGTTCAATAAGTTCATTTTCAGTAAACCGCTTATAGTAGTTTGCATTTGACTACGGCAAAAATAAATACTTACTCATGAGTATTTTCTACCAAAAATTAAGTTCAATTGACTCAAATTTGAGAATATCTCATATACTCACTAGTAGCTTATTGCACGAATCTCTCGTTCCGTTTTTGACAACAATAAAAAGTGAGAGTGGGATGCAAAACTCAAAATTACCCAAAATTTAGTAAAAGATCTAATATTTAGAGTAATTTGTTTTTCTCTGTGTAGGACAACATCCCGAACGATGCATTTGTCTCGCGTAGAATGATCCGTTTATGGAGCATTAGAGTGCAACGACATGTTTAAAACAGTGTGTGAGCGATAGAGATAGATGAGGAATGCGGCGTTGATTAGGATGAATAGTTTAAGCTTAGGAATAGGCCAAACGAAGATTGCCCTGGCATTCTGTTGGCTATTGTTGCGACGGTTACACGTAGTTAAGAAACCGTGCTCGGTCACTACAGGTAGCACAATATTCCTTGAAGTTTCTCACATGCTCTATTGATCCAGAAATTTTCCTAAAAACATCCATGAAACCTTAAAATGTCCCTGAAGTTTTCGGAACATTCCTGAATTGCTCTTTGGAATATCCCATAATTCCTCGGAACTCCTTGAAAGTTCTTGCAATTTTCCTATAGTTAATGGGGCTGTTTTGAAGTTCTCTGATCATACTAGAAGTACTCGAGACTTCCCTGATTATTATGAAATTACCGGAAAATCTCTTATCTTCTTTGAAAGTCACTGGATCTTCTTTAGCGCTTTATTTTTTTTTTAAATTAATGAACATAAGCATTAATGTTCTCTGAGCCCCCCTTTTTTATTTTTTTTTTAAAGTTCTTGAAACTGCCGATAAAAAACACAGAACTTCCCTTAAAATGTGCTCACAATTTTCTCATGTTCATGTAACATCCCTTACGTTACCAAAATTTGCATGGACCTCTCGGAACTTTACTGCAGTTTTTGGAAATTCCCTGAGTTTCTCGGAATTCATTTGAAGGTTCAGAAATTTCCTTGAATTTATATTTTTTTTGTTAATTACTTTATTTGTACAGGCTCAATCGAATAAACTTTACAGAGCCAAGTTATCATTTTCTTTATACATTATAAATGTCTTAAATCTAAAATTAAAGGATTGGAACCGATTACTCGCGGTCTTCTCGAGGTTAGTGGATGACAATTGTTTGGATCGGGAGAGGGAAAAGGAGATTTGGAATATGATTTATGATTAAAAAATGTCACTATTTCTAAAACATATACTTAATCCTATCGACGTTATATCAACTCTGTAATTATACAATTAATACAGAAACAAATCTACAAAAAAAATACACACACACATACAAAACACAAACTAAACAAAAGGTTAATCAAACTTACAATCTATGGTTAATATTCTTCAAGAAAACATATATGAGTTGCATAAACTCCAGATCGCGTCTAGCCAAAATATCCCGAACTGGAACATTAGGTTGTCTACCTCGAGCCCGAAGGGAATCGTACAACTCGGATCTGACTCCACGGTGCTCAGCACATGACCAAATAATGTGATCTGCGTCCTGGTAACCTTGTCCACATTCACAGAGATTACTGTCCCCCAGCTCAACACGGAACAAGTGAGCGTTTAACGAGTAGTGATTGGACATGAGGCGAGACATCATACGAATGAAGTCTCGACCCACATCCAACCCCTTGAACCAAGGACACTTCGACACCTTAGGGATGATTGAATATAACCATCGTCCCAAACTCCCTTCACTCCATTTATTTTGCCAGCTGGCGAGTGACTGTTGACGATAAATGAAGAAAAATTCGTCGTAGGCGATTCGTCGATCGTAAATATCGCCTTCCATAGCGCCCACCTTTGCAAGCGAGTCCGCCTTCTCATTGCCCGGAATCGAGCAATGAGATGGGACCCATGCAAAGGTTATGACAAAAGATCTTAAAGATAAAGCACTTAGAAGCTCTCGTATTTTCATGAGAAAATACGAGGAGTGCTTTACCGGCCTCATGGAGCGAATAGCCTCGACAGAACTGAGACTATCCGTAAAAATAAAATAATGATCTGGTGCAAGTGAGGCGATCGTTTCTAGCGTATAATGTATTTCCGCCAGTTCAGCAACATATACGGAACAAGGAGCATGAAGCATTCGAGAGGCGCTATGAAATTCGTTATAAATACCAAAACCTGCGGACGCCTCTATTAGTGATCCATCTGTGAAGAACGATCTTGCGGAATCAACTTGGCCAAACTTTGCAGCGAAAATTGACGGAGCAATCATGGAACGATGATGCTCTGGGATTCCGCGAATCTCTTGCGTCATGGATAAATCAAAATGAACAGAATTGTCGAAGTCGGAGAAGCAAACACGATAGGGATTATGCTGCGAAGGGCTGACATCCTGTGTTATGTACACGTAGTACAATGACATAAAACGAGTTTGAGGGTTTAGCTCAAGAAGCTTCTCAAAGTTTGCAATCACCAGTGGGTTCATAATTTCACAACGGGTGAGGAGCTTGAGGGATAATTCCGAAAACCGATCAGAGAGTGGCAACATGCCCGCTAACACTTCGAGACTCATCGTATGAGTCGAGTGCATGCATCCTAACGCGATACGAAGACAGCGATACTGGATCCGTTCCAGTTTGATGATGTGCGTTTTAGCCGCCGACTGGAAGCAAAAACTACCGTACTCTAAAACCGATAAAATCGTTGTCCGGTACAACGTTAGAAGATCTTGCGGATGGGCTCCCCACCACGTTCCGGTAATTGTTCGGAGAAAATTGATCCTTTGTTGGCATTTTCGTCTCAGATACTCAATGTGGGATCTCCAGGTGCATTTTGAATCGAACCAGACCCCGAGATATTTAAAAGACATGGAATGAGTGATCGGCTTACCCAAAAGTTGAAGCTTCGGTTGTGCTGGGCTATGCTTCCTAGAAAAAACGACCAACTCAGTTTTCTCCGTGGAGAATTCGATAGCTAGCTGGATAGCCCAAGTAGACAAATTGTCTAAGGTATCCTGTAAGGGTCCTTGCAGGTCGGCCTCTCTGGGTCCTGTCATAGACACTACTCCGTCATCTGCAAGTTGTCTCAACGTGCAGTTGTCCCTTAGACAATTGTCAATTTCTCTGACGTAGAAATTATACAGAAGGGGGCTTAAACATGAGCCCTGGGGGAGGCCCATGTAGCTAAATCGTGAAGCTGTAGAGTTTCCATGAGAAAAGCTCATATGTTTCTCTGACAGCAAATTGTACAAAAAGTTATTAATTAATGGAGAAAGGCCACAAGCGTGGAGTTTGTCTGAAAGGACTTCAACCGATACTGAATCAAAAGCCCCCTTAATATCCAAGAAGATAGAAGCCATTTGCTCTTTATTAGCAAAAGCCAACTGAATTTCAGTGGAAAGCAACGCGAGACAGTCGTTCGTTCCCTTGCCCCTACGGAAACCAAATTGAGTATCTGAGAGTAGGTGGTTCAACTCAACCCATTTGTCCAGGCGAAAAAGGATCATTTTCCCCAACAATTTTCGAATACACGATAACATCGCAATGGGACGATACGAGTTGTGATCTGACGCAGGTTTTCCAGGCTTTTTAATGGCTATAACTCTCACCCGCCTCCAATCATCCGGAACAATATTAAGCTCCAAGAACTGACCAAACAAGTTCAACATGCGCCTCTTAGCGACGTCTGGGAGGTACTTCAACAAGTTGAACTTGATTCTATCAGCCCCCGGAGCCGAATTGCCACACGAAAGGAGAGCGAGTGAGAGCTCCAGCATTGAAAAAGGCTGGCTGATCTCGTCTACCGAATTCGTCGATTCGCGAGGAATCATCTGTGCAGGCACAGAATCAGGACATACTTTTCGCGCGAACTTGAGAATCCAACTATCCGAGTACTCCTCACTCTCGTTGTGTGAAGACCGGTTACGCATCCTTCGCGCCGCATTCCAAAGCGTATTCATCGACGTTTCGCGCGATAATCCGTCCACGAATTGCCGCCAGTATCCGCGTTTCTTGGCTTTGATGAGGCTCTTGAGTTCGCGTTCAAGAGCCGAGTACGCTTCGAAATGTACGGGTGTTCCACGTTTCCGGAAAAGCTTAAACGCGTCGGACTTTTTACGATAAACCTCAGTGCATTGCTGGTCCCACCAAGGGGAAGGAGGTTTCCTACGGAAAGACGTTCCTGGAACTGGCCGAGTTTGAGCTTGAAGCGCGCTGTCCAAGATCAGATTGGAGAGGAAGTTATATTCCTCCAACGGTGGAAGCCCTTCTACCGACGTAAGGGCATCTTCTATCACATTCTTGAACTTTGTCCAATCGATATTACGGGTAAGATCGTACGCGACGTTAACGGGTTCCGACGGATTGAACCCACTGGCAACTGAAACTTTGATCGGCAAGTGATCACTACCGTGGGGATCTTGGATCACATTCCACGTGCAATCCAACGATAATGAGTTAGAGCAAAGTGTGAGGTCTAATCTACTTCCATTCGAGGATGGGCCAGCCAAACGTGTTACTTCTCCATTGTTAAGAATTGTCATATTAAAGCTGTCGCAGAGGTCATATATCAAAGTAGAACGGTTGTCATCATACAGTTCCCCCCAGCCTGTACCGTGGGAATTAAAATCTCCCATAATCAACCGTGGAGCAGGAAGTACCGAACAGATATCTGAAAGTTGTTTTCGATTAACAACGGCTTACCTTTAATAATAGCCTGACATGCGACAACTTCAATACCTGGAAATTGTGGAAGATTCACTCTATAGAAGGAATGGCACTTTTTGATCCCCAAAAGTACTCCTCCTCCACGCGAATCCTCACGATCCAGTCGAATAATGTTAAAATCATAAAAAGGAAGATCGATATCTGAAGAGAGCCAAGTTTCACAAACAGCAAATGCATCACAATCATTATTGTGAACTAAAAACTTAAAAGAATCTAATTTAGGAATGAGACTTCGACAATTCCACTGTAGAACAGTGATCAAATCCCCGACCTCGTTTGGAAAATTATCCATCGAAGGAAATGATTGCTGCAATGAGGGGCCACTTCAATGTCAATTGCTTCAAGAGGGTCTTCACAGAAGGAAGCATTGCCAGAACAATGCTTTTGAGAGGATCAGAAATATTGAGGTACTTGAGAATATCGTCCACAATTTTATCAAATGAGAACAACCCGGATGAAGAAGGGGCTTCTGTTCTTAAAAATGGGCCATCAGGGGTTTTTGATGTCCCCGGGAGAGATGGAAAGTTCTGGTTATAGTCAGTTCTGCGGAAACCAGGAGGAGTTGAAACTTCCTTTTTTCCATCACTCCTTGATTTGGGCAAGCTGATTTGGGGTTCCTTATCTGCAACTTTCCGCGAACGGATGCGTTTTCGTTTCCGTGCAGAACCTTCCGGAAAACTGAAAGAAACTCCCTCCTCAGCCAAGTCAGAGTCAGACTTGTCATCAGACAAAACAGCAAAGGGATTTTTGTCGTTGGTTGATGGTGTGGCTGTCTTTAGCATTGCTGAAAAAGACTGCCTGGAACGCTCCTTAAGAGAGCGTTCTAGTTTCTCCCCGCGTTGTTTGTACGCCGGGCACGACGAGAGACCATGAGGAGTTCCCTTACAGTACATGCATTTTGGTGCAGTGACTGTGCAGGCGCCATCCTCGTGCTTCTCCCCGCATTTAGAACAGCGTGCCTTGCTGTCACAGTGAGAGGCCGTATGTCCCAACTGTTTGCAGTTTTGGCAGTTCATGACCCGAGGAACAAACAAACGCACAGGTAGCCGAAGTTTTCCCAACTCGATGTAGTGAGGAAGGGCTGAACCAGAAAAGGTCACTCGAAACGAGTCTGTGGGGGTAAAGCTCTTTTTACCCTCGCTGAAAGATACTGAGTTCAGCTTCTGGACTTCCAGTATCTCAACCGTGGGAAGCAAGGGGTTTTTGAAACGGCCAACCGCTTGCTTCGCCAAGATCTCGGGGGTCAGACTCGCTTCGGTGACCACACCTTCGATCTCCACATTACGAGCTGGGATGTACACTCTATACTCGAGTGTAAAGAGCTGGGAGGCAGCAATCTCGTTAGCTTGTTTCAGGTTAGAGACGACAACGCGAAGTTTATTGTACCTCACCTTCGAGATTTCGGTCACGGCCGAGAACCGCTTCGTCAGATCATTAGTAATTTGCATTACATTCAAAGGTTTCTTTTTGGGCTGAAAGTAAACAACCCATGGGCCAGTCGAGTCTTCTGGGTAGGCTCGCGATCGGGGGCTTATCTGTCCCTGTCCATTACCAGACTGAGATGACGAAGCAGGGATGGCATCATCTGATTTCTGGGATGACAGACGTTTTCGACCCTTCTTGCTATCGCGTGGCAAAGTGGTGTCATCTTCCGACAAAATGTCCATTTTGCCGTACTAGTGGGAGCGAAAAACGCTCTACCACTGCAACGATAATCAAAATTACTCGGACACAATACACGAAGAAAAAAAAAATACTAACACAGAAACACAAACTTAAAATTCAATAGATGGGAGAAAGAAAGAAATAAGAACAAAAACTTATCTGATAATCCTATAGGGTAGAGCACTACTTCGGCCTAATCGCCCATTTTGGGCCTATCGCGCAGAAAACTTCAAATAAATCCATAATTTCTGAGTTAACAAGTCAATTATGCGTTTGGTACGATACTTTAGTTAATAAGCTTCCGAACGAAGTCAATGAGAACGCGTGATATGAATTTGCACCCATTATTTCCAAAAACAAAAGAAGCGCTCCGACCGAATCAACTTTTATCTTCATCCGATAGGCCGAAGTGAATTCATTGGCGTTTCAATTGCGTTTCAATGCGTTAGGCCGAATTTAGAATCCGTAGGCCGAGTTTGGCGTCAAGAAACAGTGTTAGACTTTTGACAATATCTCAACGATTGGTTTCTCTTTATCAAATCTTACGGTACATACGGAAAGGTAAATAAATTTGAAAGTCATCAGCAATAATAACATTCCGTTTGGTGCTAAACTGTGCTAGACTAAGAAAGACTAAGTGCGGGTTGTGCTTAATAGGTCGGAAATGGGGTAGTTAACCCTACTACTATCACCGAGCGTTTACACAGCAGCAGCGGAGCGACGCGCAGCTTTGATGATCTTCGATCCGCGTGTGCGGGCGGTCTTCGTTTATGTGTGCTTGTATGAAGCTCGGCACTCAGCTGCACACACGATGATGGATGAGCGGTTTGAATGTGGAGGCAGATGTTGACACTCGATGACGATGATCCGTGTGCACAGGTATGCGTGCCCACGCACCGATGGTGCGCAAAATGATTGGCGAATTGCCAATCGCAAAAACAATTTTCGATTATGCCGAAAACACACTTTCTTCTCAGAAAAAAAACTCACTTTTTGATAAATTTATCGGGAATTATGCCAGGAATCACTAAGCGAGAAAAACTGATTATTTACGTCAGATAATAGCGAGAAAACTTCCAAATTAACGGAGCGCGTAACAAGTCGACCGTACTTCTTGCTAGGACGCAGTGGTGTGTTCCTTGAATTTATATGTCCTGATGTTCTCAGAGCTTCCCTAAGGTTAACTCAATTCTCTTGAAACAAATGGAACTATTCTGAAAACCATTAAATTTCTTTGAAGTTCTTTGGACTTTTGAATTTCCAAAATATTTCATTTTCGTTAAGTTCATTTGAGTTCACTGGGCTTTCCTGAGTTTCCCGGGTTCTCGTATTTGAACAGAAGATAATTAAACTGCCTTTAATTTATCGGAACCTATTCAAAGTCCGAACTATTTTGAAGTTTCAGAACTTCTGAAAAGTTCCTAAAGTTTTCCTGAAGCTAATGGAAGCGCAATAAAACTCTGGAAGCATCCCAATTAACAATTTTGGTTTTATGAAGGTTGTGGAGACCATGATTTAGGCTTATAGCATGCTTTAAAACCTCGATAAAACTTTCAAGGTTACTTGGGATTCCTGAAGTTCCGAGGAAGAAAAAACTGACGGGAGAAGACGGAAGAACCTTTCGAGTGAAGGCAGAAGAAGCTTCGAAGGGAAGTCGAAATAGCTTTCTGGTAGGAATCGGAAAATAACTTACATGGTAAGGTGGACGGAAATTCCTTGGGAAAGTTGGAATAAACTTCAAAGGGAAGTTTAAAGAAATTTCAGGAAGTTAAAAAAATAACGTTTTAATTGACCTATTTTTCCACTGAATAAAAGTATTTCCCGATTTCCAGAAATTACCTGGATGAGCCATCAGCTGTTTCTCGACTGCTTGGAATCCAAAAACGGCGAAAAAATGGAATCATTTGTCGAAACAATATCAAGCATTAGACATTTTTGAAGATGACATTTTTTTTAGAACAGGCTCAAAAATTTTAATATTCAAAGAGATAAAAGTCACTCACAATAGTTTCCTCTGAAAATTCAGTGCGGGCAGGCAGTAATCCTTTTGTTTATTAATAAAAATCGGTATAAATCGGTATTAAAACTCAAAATTCGGTATTCTGAGAATCCTTATCTGTATATCGGTATCAAGTTTGAAAATCGGTATAAATATCGATACATCGCTGGCATCGATGGCAACGCTGTTTTAAACTCCAGAAATCGAAGTCCGTAGACATTCTGGAATGCAACATTAATTATGATTATGATATTTTTATTACAGTGAGATGTCGATTTTGGCAACACAGCGCTTCATGTATCTTGCCAAAATAAAGATAATGTCAAAATTGAAACTTTTGATCTGATGGTGATCTCAGCAAGCGCATATGCGTGGATACTTATTGTGTTTAAGAATCACACGATTCGATAGGTCAGAGCGCCGTTGTGCTAGTGGACAAATACACGTACCATGATCTCGTCGATTACGACGAGGAGCAGTATCGGTGAAAGAATACATTCTTGTCCGACACACGACCTGGAAAGGGTTGGATCCATTATGCAAGACTCTGCACGTGAAAGCTTCGTATGGCGCTTTGGTAAGGTTGCCAATATTATCTAAGACTTCCTTGCTTGCGCCTCAGGGTGCCCCACAGTTTCTCGTGATTGAGTAGGTTGAAATATGTTTCGTAGTCAATGAATACCGAATACAGCGACTCTTAGAATTCGTTGACTTACTCCACGGAATGTGACAATATGGTCCACTCAAGATCTTCGGCACGGAATCTTGCCTGCTGCTATCGAAGAGTTGTCCGGGACCGAAATTCGTACGCCAAAGTAATCAATCATAATGGGTACACCTTATTTTTGTCCCTTAATTTGTTTTCCGTCGATCTTGTTTTCCGTGCTGAGCAGCAATGCTACCGACGCCAGGGAGGCAGCTCCCACACCTGGACAATACATATCGACCCATCAACTCATGAACCGGGGACTAACGGCTTTGCAGAGATGTTATGCCTCAGAACACCCCGCCTCACCATCAGGTAGGGGAAGTCTTCCCCTACCCGGTGGTTATGTTGGTTTGCGTTGGTGCGGCTTGAATTTCTATTAATTATTGAGAAAAGTCATTGTTTACAAAAGCTGTTAAAGTCGGAAGGCAGACATAAACCTAACTTGTTTTATTTCAACAAATAGAGAGTAGATGTTCAGCAAAAAGTTATAGAAAATATTACTTCAAGAATCTTTGCTGAAGACATCAAGTTGCCATGACTTGCATTTATCGAGATATAGGATATTCTTTGACAGTTGCACCTTAAAATTAGGGTTTTAAGCATTCAAAGTGTTTTTATGTTACTTCATACGCGAAGTTTACGATTTTCAGAGTTGGTTGGAAATGCTATCTAACATAAAGCTTTAGTGTGAGAATTTATTAACTAGATAATGCTCTGAAGAAGGTAGGCAGGCAGATAGTTCCACTGGAGAACGGCAGTATGAACATTGAATAGAAGCTAAGCGAAGGTCCATTAATGCGACAGTACAAGCCAAACGCACACTTATTTACCTAACTCATACAATTTACGAGGAGATATGAAGTATTTCTTCAAATCTACAGGCAAAAAAGTGCGCATTTGACTTGCTCATATACTGTCTGCGGCTGTGGAATAGTTCTAGCGACGTTTCACCAATATTTATATTTTAATATATATAAAGGCTAATACCCCGGACAGACTATGGCTTATATCATGTAATATAGGCTGGCTTGCAATGAACACTTATATATTGGATTTCCAGTGAAAACTAGATGTATGAGTGCTCATTGCAAGCCAGCCTATATGACATGATATAAGCCATAGTCTGTCCAGGGTATAAGAAGCATATTGCCAACTCTCCACATACCGATGTCCATCAATTTGGTTGCAAGTTAATGAATCATAGTGAAAGTGAATTTCATGGCTACTGCTATGGTGATTTTCTATGGGATTTTTTTCTATACACTTGTTAATTAACACGAAGGTCCCTTCAATATCGAGTTGTAGAGAGTTCACTGTAGATCACTATGTTTTAAGGACCAATAAAGATCGTAGTAACCTACATATTTTATATTGAAATTAAAAATACAATCTTACAGCTTACATCCGGCTGTTGAATAACTTACAGAGCACAAGTGAGAGTTCCTAACGCAGATCCTATTAATAAATTTCAATAAGCACTCATCGAAAATATCTAAAACTAATTATTATCTTTTTAATTCTTGTTGAAAATTGTGAAACATTGAACACTTTTTTTTATCGCATTTGCTCACTTGAAATCAGAACGAATTGCTATAGAAAGTTTGACAGATAAAATGAGGGGTTCGTGGATTTTCCTATGTTTCGAGGGGTGCAACCTAAGTAAATCGCTGTACCTGAAAATCCAAGGACTCGCAAAAGTTAGAAATGTGAACCTTTATCCGTCGTACAACAAAATTGTCACTGCCAAACAAGAGTGCTATCCGGAGGATCAGTTCATCATGGTCCATGAAAAAATGGCCAAAGTAAATTTTCAAAAGTTTTTGGACCATACTTCCAGTAGGATTGTCTTAGTGAACAATGAGCGTCTTGATGATTTCTCAGATGATGAGCTTAGAAGGTTGTGCTTTTTTTTTTCGTTGAAGAGACTTTAAACAAATGATTCATCTTCTTCAGCTTGAACTTTTGATAAAATAATTTAAAAAAGACGACGGATTCTCCCAGTGATTCTAATAATTTTCATAAAATTCTAATGTTTATAACTTTCGTAGTTCCAATTAAAGCAGAAGCAAACGGAAAACTTCTGATCTGATCTAATCTAAATTAATCTAATCTAACACCAACATAGCCAATTCTTGAAAGCATCCTGGAAAATGATTGAATTCCTCCAACATTTTTCTTGACTATTAGATATATGTTTCACGTCGAAGATGCGTCAGGCATACCAAAATGGCCAGGTCTACAGTGCAGCATTTAACACTCCGAATACGATGCCTCCGAAAAACGTGTAACGGCAAGTTTACAATGGCACAGATTTTTTCAAAATGCGAAAATAGTCGTTCCACGTTTTTTTTAAAGTGTGATTATGGGTTTTGCAAATGACTTAAGATCTCTAATCTACATTAATGGACACAAATGTTCATAATCAGTTGGAATATCTTCATGGTTCCTATACATGGATCCTGCAGACACCGGATCGGTCCTCCAGCAGATCTGGAACATCCGTAAAAGTGGTCAATCCATGAAACTGAGCCTAGAGCTCACATAAGGAACTGTGATATAAGACAGAATTTGTGGTCGTGACAAAAAAATGGACCTGGATTGCCATAGGACCGTTCTCCGGAAGATACAGAAATCCGTAAAAGTGGTCCAGTGGTTTCTTATATCACAGTGTTTAAAAAAGAACTGCAGAGCTCTAGGATCAGTTTCACAGATTGACAAATTTAAGGATGTTCCGGATCTTTTGGAGGACAGTTCCATGTCCATCCGGATCCATGTTTATGTCACGACCCTAAATTCTATCTTAAATCGCAGTTCCAAGAGTTTTAGAAAAAACACGGTTTTTTTTCACAGTTTCATGGATGATCCCCTTTTATGGATGATCCGGATATTCTGGAGGACGGTCCAATTGCCATCCAGGTGCATGTTGATGTCTCGACCCTAAATTCATTCATATATCACAGATCGGAGCTCCAGAATCAGTATCATGGATGGACCACTTCTACGGATCTTCCGGGGGACGGTTCCATGTTCATTCGGGTCCATGTTTATGTTAAGACCCCAAATTCATTCTAATATCACAGTTCCACGTGTTTTCGAAAAAACCGTAGAACTCTTGGATCACTTTAAGGCTTGCTTGCAATCAGGCTAAGGCCTTGTTGTCCTCTGCTGTCCGAAGAAGTCGTCTCCACTCTACTCGATCCATGGCCACACTTCGCCTGCCTCGTAGTCTGCGAAGGGTCCGCAGGTCGCCTTCTACTTGGTCGATCCACCTTGCCCGTTGCGCGCCTCTTCTTCTTGTTCCTGTTGGGGCGCTTTCGAGAACCATTTTCACTGGGTTGTTGTGTGGCATTCTTACGACATGCCCAGCCCACTCCACCGTAGATGGTACGCAACACCTTCCGTTCGAAAACACCAAGGGCGCGTTGGTCCTCCACGAGTATAGTCCAGGTCTCGTGGCCGTAGAGGACCACCGGTCTAATCAGCGTCTTGTAGATAGTCAACTTCGTGCGGCGGTGAATTTTATTCGACCGGAGCGTCCTCCGGAGTCCAAAGTAGTCCATACCATATTGCGTCTTTGAATTTCTCTGCTGGTATCATTTTCAGCGGTCACCAGTGAGCCCAAATACACGAACTCATCGACCACCTCGATTTCGTCACCGTCAATATGAACTCGGGGTGGGAGGCTAACATTGTCTTCCTTAGAACCTGTTCCTTTCATGTATTTTGTATTTGATGCGTTGATGGCAAGTCCAATCCGCCTAGCTTCAGCCTTCAGTCTGATGTACGTTTCCGCCATCGTCTCAAAGTTCCGTGCCATGATGTCAATGTCATCGGCGAAGCCAAGAAGCTGGATGGACTTCCGGAAGATCGTGCCACTCGTGTCTATCCCAGCACTTCTGATCACACCTTCTAACGCGATGTTGAATAGCAGACACGAAAGTCCATCACCTTGCCGTAGCCCTCTTCGAGATTCAAAGGGACTCGTGTGTCCCCAATACTCAAACAACGCACTTCACTCGATCCATCGTCGTCTTGACCAATCGCGTCAGTTTATCCGGAAATCCGTACTCGTGCATAATCTGCCATAGCTGATTTCGATCGATTGTGTCGTAAACGGATTTGAAATCGATGAACAAATGATGTGTGAGCAAGTTGTATTCGCGGCATTTCTGCATTTCCTGCCGAATCGCGAATATGAACCCATGAATCCCGCCTGGTATTGCCCCACGAACTCTCTTGCAAATGGTGACAGGAGGCGACATAGAATTTAGGAGAGTACCTTGTAGGCGGTGCTCAGCAGTGTGATCGCGCGGTAGTTGCAGCAATCAAACTTGTCACCCTTTTTTGTAGATTGGGCATACGACGCCTTCCATCCACTCCTCTGGTAATATCTTCTCCTCCCAAATATTGGCAATTACCCAGTGCAGCGCTCTAGCCAGTGCTTCACCACCGAATTGTAATAGCTCACTTGGTTGTTGATCTACATCAGTTGATTTGTTGTTCTTCAGCCGACCGATCTCCTCCTCAACTTCTTGAAGATCAGGGGCCGGTAGCCTGTCGTCTTCTGCGCGTGCTCCAAGGTCTGTTGCCGTGCCTCCTTCCTTTTCTGCTGCTTCACCGTTGAAGTTCTCGTCATAGTACTGCTTCCACCTCTCAAATTTATGGAGTGACCATTTTACGGATGTTGTTGATCTTCCGGACGACGGTCCCATTGCTATCTAGGTACATGTTTATGTCACCACCCAAAATTCATTATTATATCACAGTTCCTAATGTTTTTTGGAGCTCTAGGATCAGTCTCATTGATTGAGCTCTTTTACGGATGTTCTGGACTTACCAGAGGATGGCCCCATGGCCATTTGGGTCCATGTTTATGCCATGACCCAAATTATTTCTTATATCACAGTTCCACATGCTTTCGCAAAAACCGTAGAACTCTTGGATCAGTTTCGAGGATTTACCATTTTAAAGATGTTTTAGATCTTGCGGAGGACGGTCCCATGGCCTTCTAGGTACATGTTTATGTCACGACCGCATATTAGTTTATGTATGACAGTTCCAAGTGTTTTCGAAAAAAAAAAACGTGGAGCTCTAGGACCAGTTCCATACATTGACCACTTTTACGGATTTTTTGGATCTTCCGGAGGACGGTCCCATGGCCATCTGGGTCCATGTTTATGTCACGATCCCAAATTCATTCTAATATCACAGTTCCTAACGTTTTCAAGAAAACCACGGAGCTATAGGATCAGTTTCGTGAATTTTCCACTTTCACGGATGTTCCGTATCTTCTGGAGAACGGTCCCATGGCCATATGTCACGATCCCGAATACTTTTTTATATCACAGTTCCTAATGTTGAAAAAAAAACCGCGGAGCTCTAGGATCAGGTTCATGCATTGACCGCTTTTACGGATGTTCCAGATTTTTCGAGGATCGTTCTGTTGTCTCCAGGATACATATATAGGAACCATGACTGTATTCTGGCTAATTGTGAACATTTGTCCATTAATCTAAATTACAAATCTTGCGCCACTTGCAAAACCCTATAAACATAAAGGGCGAACACGAAATTATTGCGACACATTCAACAGGGCATAACTTTTTTACCATTGGGTAAAAATCAACGAAATTTTGCACACTTTCTCATTGATGTGTATTGTGTACATGCT
This sequence comes from Ochlerotatus camptorhynchus, assembly GCF_037179485.1. Classification (NCBI taxonomy): domain Eukaryota; kingdom Metazoa; phylum Arthropoda; class Insecta; order Diptera; family Culicidae; genus Ochlerotatus; species Ochlerotatus camptorhynchus. The sequence goes on along the minus strand of NW_027041268.1, from coordinate 23,835 downwards.
GTCAAACTCGAAGTCGTGTTTTTCGATTCAACGAAAATGGAGGTGAACCAACGCGAGTTGAGAGAACAAATTCTTTCCAAACACCTGGAATTTCCTGACCTGTCGCACTGGCAGTTGGGAAAAATGTTGAACATTCACCATTCAACCGTCTCCAGAGTGTTGAAGCGGTTCCAGGAGCGGTTGACGTTGGACCACGGCAAAGGAGCTGGAAGAAAACCGGGACCGGAGAACAAAAAGACGGTGGGAAAGGTGAAGCGGATGATTAAAGCAAATCCCAACGTCTCAAGCTGTGATTTGGCTAAAAAGATCGGCATGTCGCAGAGCTACGTCCAGAATGCAAAGAAGAGAGCTGGACTACATACATACAAGGTACAGAACTTCCCAAACCGCGATGAGCGGCAACAATCGACGGCTAAAACTCGGGCACGGAAGCTCTACGAGAAGATGCTGACAAAATATGGCTGCTGTGTGATGGACGACGAAACGTATAGAAAAGCCGATTTGAAGCAAACTTCGGGGTTGGAGTTTTTCACCGGCAAGAGCAAGTTCGATGTGGACGACAAATTTAAGAAGAAGAAAATGTCGAAGTTCGCCTCCAAATATCTCATTTGGCAGGCCATCTGCTCTTGCGGACTGAGGAGAGAGCCTTTCGTGACAAAGGGCACAGTAAATGGCGAGATCTACAAATCTGAGTGCCTCGAGAAGCGCCTTTTGCCGTTCTTGCAGCAGCACGACGAAGCTCCGCTATTTTGGCCAGATTTGGCATCATGCCACTATTCTAAAAGTGTCCTGGAGTGGTATGAGGCCAATTCTGTCCATTTTGTTCCAAAGGACATGAATCCGCCAAACTGTCCGGAGCTGCGCCCGGTGGAGCAGTACTGGGCAATAATGAAGCGGGAACTTCGGAAGAGCAAGAAGACAGTCAAAGACGAGAAGGACATGTTAATAAAAATGGAAAAAAAAAACTGAGAAACTGGTACCGGATGACACTGTAAAGACTTTGATGGAGGGCATCAAGCGAAAATGCGTTCAATTTTACACTCAATCCTCCATCGATTAACTTTTCTTTTGATTTTTGAAGTAAATATATGTATAAAACTACCCTAAAATTTTGGTTTGATTCTAAACATTATAAGAAAATTGGCATGACATTTTCGGTGTCGCAATAATTTCGTGTTCGCCCTAAACCATTAAAAAAAAGTGTAACAACTCTTTTCGCTTTTTAAAAAAGTAGACGACTTAATTTTTAATCTTTTTACAATTAAAATCATCTACAGACCCTAGAAATTCTAAACGTGCCAAAATTTTTGAAATTCACTAAGAAATGGCTAAGTTATGCGATTGCAAACTTGCCTTTACACGTTTTTTTGGAGGCATCGTAGTCGGCGTAAAGTTGTTTATCCACCGTATTCGGAGTGTTAAGGTGCAAGATGATTCGTGAACATCTCGTACCGTATGTTCCGTTTTTGGAAATTATATGATTGGTTGGTCGTTGGAAGCATCTAAGCTGAAAAGGTTAAGTGATGCTCCATTTTCTTCTGACGGTTGGGGCACGAGCACTAGCTCTTGTCCTAGCTTTTTATGACTTATGGCTATAGCACCATTACTCGCTTTCTGAAAAGAAAAGACGGAATGTAATAGAAAGAAAATGGAGGAGGACAAAAGGAAAATTAGTATGTATACTCTATGAACAAAAACAATATATTTGATTAGAAATATAGGTACAATATAAAAATTAATTTAGAAAAATCACGGATGTCTAGGTCTAGTTTCATGGAATTTCCATTTATCAGAGATAACGGATACCCAGAGGACAATTTTTTGGCTACTCGGCAAAGGAATCGATATGGTGATGGCATATTTTCTATTACTCATGATTGCATGTAATTTAGATCGCGGTTATCTAGCTCAGAAATTTCAGGAACTGACCATTTTACCGGTGATTCCGGATATCCAAAGCACCGTTTCCGGGCCACCCGGTAGCAGAATTGATATGGTGACGGTATATTTCCTCTATGGTCATGATTGTATACAATTTAGAGGAAATCGCGGATCTCTAGGTCTATTTTCAAAAATTCACTATTTCTCAGGTGAATCTGAATTTCTGCAGAGCCACCTCTCACGGGTTTTAATTTTTTCACTTTCATAAATTTAGAGCTTTCCATTTCAATGAGAATAACTCAGAGGGAGAGTAACTTCTACTCAGAGATATGGAAACATTTTTAAAACCGGCACCTCAGCACTGAGTACCAGCAGTTTTTAGAAATTTCAGATACAACTGAGTAGAAGTGACTCTCGCAATGAGTTATTCTCATTGGCCATGCGTGGCAGGCACAATGATACTCTGTGCCCAGGAAAGTCTAGAAAATGTCCAAACCGAAAAACAAATTCTAGACCGGATTGGGAACCGAACCCGCCGCCTACGGCTTGCTAACACCTAGTCACCATCTAAGCCCTCAGCTATCATTCCTTTACTGACTAGATTTGCATTCAGTGTACTCCAATCCGGAAATCCTACTCAATGGGTAAGAGAGTCATTAACGCGCTACATAATGCGCCCGATCAGCATCCGCAACAACCATTGTACATACAATTTCCACGTGGGTAAGCAAAGTTTCTCCAAGTGCGTTATTGTTAGCCAACGACGACGACATGAACAGCAATTTCTTCCACCGCTAAACAACACCACTAGTCTGCGGTTCGGTATGTATGTGATATGTCACTTTGCCAGTTGTTTCTCTCGATCTACAACCCTCCGAGCACGCCATCTACTCTCCTCCCCCCTAAGCCACCCCATAAGCTATCAAACCAAACGAGCTGAGCGATGTTCGACATCGATAGAATAAAACCGAGGCGTTAATTGTAAATGAAACACATAAAATTGCACTTCTCGCTTCGTCATCAGGATCACACTTTCTCTCTGTTGCCCAGCATTGTCCGGAGTCGTCGACACAGCACCACCGTACCAGTCAGTGAGATCCGTATCATCGAGTCAGAGAAGGGAATCGGAAGCGCATTTAGAGAAGAACTACTGTATCAGCAGCATCACCCAGCGATGACGACGTGTGGCAATTGTGTGCAGTTTTTCATCACGTTCCAAACTCCTCCCACTTTCATCAGTCCCCAATGTAGTTATAGGTTTGCTGCACTCACCCGGTTCTAGTACACCAAGCCGAGCGCGCTGGACTGAGACTTGAATTGCTGTTTCTGTTGCTCGTCGTCACACATTTCATGTTGCAGTTTTCTATTGTTTTAACTTTATTTTATATCCGGAACGTGTCAGCAAACATTTACCCAGTTTCGCAGGTTGGCTGTTGGAGGGCTCTGTTGAAGCTGACTGGTTAGTCCATCCCAAATGAGAAGGTATCTGATTCAAAGTGTCGTCGCACCGTGTCGTCGTTGTTGCACTATACACACGTTCGGCCGGAATGGCCGGTGGCGGTTAGTCGATGGCGTCGCATTACAATGATTGCCGTGTTGGCCTATATCCTTGTCAGTGTGATAAACCACTTGATTTGAATACTTTGCGGGTACAATGGTGGTTCAGTGTTGAAATCAAAGCTTTTTCGTAAAAATATTTATAATTCATACCAACGGACCAGGGAGGACGATAGTTCTTATATTTCCCGATTTAAAATAAAAAAAATAAAGGTTGTGTCCGAAGTACGACCGCATTATTGCCGTAGGACTACGAGTTTTTTAAGTGTTGTTCAATTTAATAATAATTACAAAATTATTCCACGCAAAACAAATTTCTCTTACATTCTGGAATTATTACATCCTCTGCATATGTTTCATACAACAAATGTAATGACAATTCTTGCAATGGACTGCAGCGTACAAGCAAGTTTTTCCAGGATGCATCTTTTTGAATAAAACCTTTACGACATTTAAATCGATTTATCTCCGTAAATATGGCTCTAATCGCGAAAAGAGGGATGTTCAGATGATCGAAATTTTCATACTCGGATTTTCCAGAATATAATATTTCTAAAACCTTTATTTGTCGACTTGTGGGCCTTCCAAACCTATAAATTGATTTATCTCCGTAAATATGGCTCTAATCGCGAAACGATTAGATGAGCGAAATTTTTCATGCCCAGATTTTCCAGAATATAATATTACAAAATCCTTCATTCGTCGGCTGGTGGGCCTTCCAAACCTTTAAATCGATTTATCTCCGTATATATGGCTCACAAAAAGAGGGGTGTTCGAAATTTTCATACCCGGATTTTTCAGAATATAATATTACAAAATCCTTCATTTGTCGGCTGGTGGGCCTTCCAAACCTTTAAATCGATTTATCTCTGTAAATATGGCTCTAATCGCGAAAAGAGGGGCATCGGCTGGTGGGCTTTGCAAACCTTTAAATCGATTTATCTCCGTAAATATGGCTCTAATCGCAAAAAGAGGGGTGTTCAGATGATCGAAATTTTCATACCCAGATTTTCCAGAATATAATATTTAAAGATCCTTCATTTGTCGGCTGGTGGGCTTTGCAAACCTTTAAATCGATGTATCTCCGTAAATAAGGCTCTAATCGCAAAAAGAAGGGTGTTCAGATGATCGAAATTTGCATACCCGGATTTCCTAGTATATAATATTTCAAAAACCTTTATTTGTCGGCTGGTGGGCTTTCCAAACCTTTAAATCGATTTATCTCCGTAAATAAGGCTCTAATCGCAAAAAGAGGGGTGTTCAGATGATCGAAATTTTCATACCCAGATTTTCAAGAATATAATATTACAAAATCCGTCATTTGTCGGCTGGTGGGCCTTCCAAATCTTTAAAACGATTTATCTCCGTAAATATGGCTCAAATCGCGAAAAGAGGGGTGTTCAGATGATCGAAATTTGCATACCCGGATTTCCTAGTATATAATATTTCAAAAACCTTTATTTGTCGGCTGGTGGGCTTTCCAAACCTTTAAATCGATTTATCTCCGTAAATAAGGCTCTAATCGCAAAAAGAGGGGTGTTCAGATGATCGAAATTTGCATACCCGGATTTCCCAGTATATAATATTTCAAAAACTTTTATTTGTCGGCTGGTGGGCTTTGCAAACCTTTAAATCGATGTATCTCCGTAAATATGGCTCAAATCGCGAAAAGAGGGGTGTTCAGATGATCGAAATTTTCATACCCGGATTTCCCAGCTTATAATATTACAAAATCCTTCATTTGTCGGCTGGTGGGCTTTGCAAACCTTTAAATCGATTTATCTCCGTAAATATGGCTCAAATCGCGAAAAGAGGGGTGTTCAGATGATCGAAATTTTCATACCCGGATTTCCCAGCTTATAATATTACAAAATCCTTCATTTGTCGACTGGTGGGCTTTGCAAACATTTAAATCGATTTATCTCCGTAACTAAGGCTCTAATCGCAAAAAGAAGGGTGTTCAGATGATCGAAATGTTCATACCCGGATTTCCCAGTATATAATATTTCAAAAACCTTTATTTGTCGGCTGGTGGGCTTTCCAAACCATTAAATCGATGTATCTCCGTAAATATGGCTCAAATCGCGAAAAGAGGGGTGTTCAGATGATCGAAATTTGCATACCCGGATTTCCTAGTATATAATATTTCAAAAACCTTTATTTGTCGGCTGGTGGGCTTTCCAAACCTTTAAATCGATTTATCTCCGTAAATAAGGCTCTAATCGCAAAAAGAGGGGTGTTCAGATGATCGAAATTTGCATACCCGGATTTCCCAGCTTATAATATTACAAAATCCGTCATTTGTCGGCTGGTGGGCCTTCCAAATCTTTAAAACGATTTATCTCCGTAAATATGGCTCTAATCGCGAAAAGAGGGGTGTTCAGATGATCGAAATATTCATATCCGGGTTTCCCAGCATATAATATTACAAAATCCTTTATTTGTCAGCTGGTGGGCCTTCAAACATTTAAATCGATTTATCTCCGTATATATGACTCTAATCGTGAAAAGAGGGGTGTTCAGATGATCGAAATGTTCATACCCGGATTTTCCAGAATGTAATATAACAAAATCCTTCATTTGTCGGCTGGTGGGCCTTCCAAACCTTTAAATCGATTTATCTCCGTAAATATGGCTCTAATCGCGAAAAGAGGGGTGTTCAGATGATTGAAATTTCCATACCCAGATTTCCCAGAATATAATATTACAAAATCCTTCATTTGTCGGCTTTTGGGCCTTCCAAACTTATAAATCGATTTATCTCCGTAAATATGGCTCCAATCGCGAAAAGAGGGGTGTTCAGATGATCGAAATTTTCATACCCAGATTTTCAAGAATATAATATTACAAAATCCGTCATTTGTCGGCTGGTCGGCCTTTCAAACCTTTAAATCGATTTTTCTACGTAAATAAGGCTCTAATCGCGAAAAGAGGGGTGTTCAGATGATCGAAATTTTCATACCCAGATTTTCAAGAATATGATATTACAAAATCCGTCATTTGTCGGCTGGTCGGCCTTTCAAACCTTTAAATCGATTTATCTACGTAAATATGGCTCTAATCGCGAAAAGAGGGTTGTTCAGATGATCGAAATATTCATACCCAGAATCTGAATATAATGTCATAAAATGCTTCATTTGTCGGCTGTTGGGCCTTCCAAAACTTTAAATCGATTTATCTCCGTAAATATGGCTCTAATCGCGAGAAGAGGGGTGTTCAGATGATCGAAATTTTACAAAATCCTTCATTTGTCGGCTGGTGGGCCTTCCAAACTTATAAATCGATTTATCTCCGTAAATATGGCTCTAATCGCGAAAAGAGGGGTGTTCAGATGATCGAAATATTCATACCCGGATTTTCCAGAATATAATATCATAAAATGCTTCATTTGTCGGCTGGTTGGCCTTCCAAACCTTTAAATCGATTTATCTCCGTATATATGACTCTAATCGTGAAAAGAGGGGTGTTCAGATGATCGAAATGTTCATACCCGGATTTTCCAGAATGTAATATAACAAAATCCTTCATTTGTCGGCTGGTGGGCCTTCCAAACCTTTAAATCGATTTATCTCCGTAAATATGGCTCTAATCGCGAAAAGAGGGGTGTTCAGATGATTGAAATTTCCATACCCAGATTTCCCAGAATATAATATTACAAAATCCTTCATTTGTCGGCTTTTGGGCCTTCCAAACTTATAAATCGATTTATCTCCGTAAATATGGCTCCAATCGCGAAAAGAGGGGTGTTCAGATGATCGAAATTTTCATACCCAGATTTTCAAGAATATAATATTACAAAATCCGTCATTTGTCGGCTGGTCGGCCTTTCAAACCTTTAAATCGATTTTTCTACGTAAATAAGGCTCTAATCGCGAAAAGAGGGGTGTTCAGATGATCGAAATTTTCATACCCAGATTTTCAAGAATATGATATTACAAAATCCGTCATTTGTCGGCTGGTCGGCCTTTCAAACCTTTAAATCGATTTATCTACGTAAATATGGCTCTAATCGCGAAAAGAGGGTTGTTCAGATGATCGAAATATTCATACCCAGAATCTGAATATAATGTCATAAAATGCTTCATTTGTCGGCTGTTGGGCCTTCCAAAACTTTAAATCGATTTATCTCCGTAAATATGGCTCTAATCGCGAGAAGAGGGGTGTTCAGATGATCGAAATTTTACAAAATCCTTCATTTGTCGGCTGGTGGGCCTTCCAAACTTATAAATCGATTTATCTCCGTAAATATGGCTCTAATCGCGAAAAGAGGGGTGTTCAGATGATCGAAATATTCATACCCGGATTTTCCAGAATATAATATCATAAAATGCTTCATTTGTCGGCTGGTTGGCCTTCCAAACCTTTAAATCGATTTATCTCCGTTAATATGGCTCTAATCGCGAAAAGAGGGGTGTTCAGATGATCGAAATATTCATACCCAGATTTTCCAGAATATAATATCATAAAATGCTTCATTTGTCGGCTGGTTGGCCTTCCAAACCTTTAAATCGATTTATCTCCGTTAATATGGCTCTAATCGCGAAAAGAGGGGTGTTCAGATGATCGAAATTTTCATACCCAGATTTTTCAGAATATAATATTACAAAATCCTTCATTTGTCGGCTGGTGCGCCTTCCAAACCTTTAAATCGATTTATCTCCGTAAATATGGCTCTAATCGCGAAAAGAGGGGTGTTCAGATGATCGAAATTTTCATACCCGGATTTTCAAGAATATAATATTACAAAATCCTTCATTTGTCGGCTGGTGGGCCTTCCAAACCTTTAAATCGATTTATCTCCGTAAATGATATGATCGAAATTTTCATACCCGGATTTCCCAGTATATGAAATTACAAAAACCTTCATTTGTCGGCTGGTGGGCTTTGCAAACCTTTAAATCGATTTATCTCCGTTAATATGGCTCTAATCGCGAAAAGAGGGGTGTTCAGATGATCGAAATTTTCATTCCCGGATTTCCCAGTATATGAAATTACAAAAACCTTCATTTGGTGGCTGGTGGGCCTTCCAAACCTTTAAATCGATTTATCTCCGTTAATATGGCTCTAATCGCGAAAAGAGGGGTGTTCAGATGATCGAAATTTTCATTCCCGGATTTCCCAGTATATGAAATTACAAAAACCTTCATTTGTCGGCTGGTGGGCCTTCCAAACCTTTAAATCGATTTATCTCCGTTAATATGGCTCTAATCGCGAAAAGAGGGGTGTTCAGATGATCGAAATTTTCATTTCCGGATTTCCCAGTATATGAAATTACAAAAACCTTGATTTGTCGGCTGGTGGGCCTTCCAAACCTTTAAATCGATTTATCTCCGTTAATATGGCTCTAATCGCGAAAAGAGGGGTGTTCAGATGATCGAAATTTTCATATCTGGATTTCCTAGTTTATGAAATTACAAAAACCTTTATTTGTCGGCTGGTGGGCCTTCCAAACCTTTAAATCGATTTATCTTCGTTAAAATGGCTCTATTCGCGAAAAGAGGGGTGTTCAGATGATCGAAATTTGCATACCCGGATTTCCCAGCTTATAATATTACAAAATCCTTCATTTGTCGGCTGGGGGGCTTTGCAAACCTTTAAATCGATTTATCTCCGTAAATATGGCTCAAATCGCGAAAAGAGGGGTGTTCAGATGATCGAAATTTGCATACCCGGATTTCCCAGCTTATAATATTACAAAATCCTTCATTTGTCGGCTGGGGGGCTTTGCAAACCTTTAAATCGATTTATCTCCGTAAATATGGCTCAAATCGCGAAAAAGGGGTGTTCAGATGATCGAAATTTGCATACCCGGATTTCCCAGTATATAATATTTCAAAAACCTTTTTTTGTCGGCTGGTGGGCCTTCCAAACCTTTAAATCGATTTATCTCCGTAAATAAGGCTCTTATCGCAAAAAGGCTGGTGGGCTTTGCAAACCTTTAAATCGATTTATCTCCGTAAATATGGCTCTAATCGCGAAAAGGGGGGTGTTCAGATGATCGAAATTTTCATTCCCGGATTTCCCAGTATATGAATTTACAAAATCCTTCATTTGTCGGCTGGTGGTCCTTCCAAACCTTTAAATCGATTTATCTCCGTAAATATGGCTCTAATCACGAAAAGAGGGGTGTTCAGATGATCGAAATTTTCATATCTGGATTTCCTAGTATATGAAATTACAAAAACCTTTATTTGTCGGCTGGTGGGCCTTCCAAACCTTTAAATCGATTTATCTCCGTTAATATGGCTCTATTCGCGAAAAGAGGGGTGTTCAGATGATTGAAATTTTCATTCTCGGATTTCCCAGTATATGAATTTACAAAATCCTTCATTTGTCGGCTGGTGGTCCTTCCAAACCTTTAAATCGATTTATCTCCGTAAATATGGCTCTAATCACGAAAAGAGGGGTGTTCAGATGATCGAAATTTTCATATCTGGATTTCCTAGTATATGAAATTACAAAAACCTTTATTTGTCGGCTGGTGGGCCTTCCAAACCTTTAAATCGATTTATCTCCGTAAATATGGCTCTAATCACGACAAGAGGGGTGTTCAGATGTTCGAAATTTTCATACCCGGATTTCCCAATACATAATATTACAAAATCCTTTTTTTTCGGTTGGCGTGCCTTCCAAACTTTTAAATTGAATTATCTCCGTAAATATGGCTCCAATCGCGAAAAGAGGGGTGTTCAGATGATCGAAATTTTCATACCCGGATTTTCCAGAATATAAAATTAAAAAATCCTTCATTTGTCGGTTGGCGAGCCTTCCAAATCTTTAAATCGATTTATCTCCGTAAATATGGCTCTAATAGCAAAAAGAGGGGTGTTCAGATGATCGAAATTTTCATACCCGGTTTTCCAACAATTTAATTTTAAAAAATACTTCATTTGTCGGTTGGCGTGCCTTCCAAACTTTTAAATTGAATTATCTCAGTAAATATGGCTCTAATCGCGAAAAGAGGGGTGTTCAGATGATCGAAATTTTCATACCCAGATTTTTCAGAATATAATATTTCAAAAACTTTTATTTGTCGGCTGGTGGGCCTTCCAAACCTTTAAATCGATGTATCTCCGTAAATATGGCTCTAATCGCGAAAAGAGGGGTGTTCAGATGATCGAAATTTTCATTCCCGGATTTTCCAGAATATAATTTTACAAAATCCTTCATTTGTCGGCTGGTGGGCCTTCCAAACCTTTAAATCGATTTATCTCCGTAAATAAGGCTCTAATCGCAAAAAGAGGGGTGTTCAGATGATCGAAATTTGCATACCCGGATTTCCCAGCTTATAATATTAAAAGATCCTTCATTTGTCGGCTGGTGGGCTTTGCAAACCTTTAAATCGATTTATCTCCGTAAATATGGCTCAAATCGCGAAAAGAGGGGTGTTCAGATGATCGAAATTTGCATACCCGGATTTCCCAGCTTATAATATTAAAAGATCCTTCATTTGTCGGCTGGTGGGCTTTGCAAACCTTTAAATCGATTTATCTCCGTAAATATGGCTCAAATCGCGAAAAGAGGGGTGTTCAGATGATCGAAATTTGCATACCCGGATTTTCCAGTATATAATATTTCAAAAACCTTTATTTGTCGGCTGGTGGGATTTCCAAACCTTTAAATCGATTTATCTCCGTAAATAAGGCTCTAATCGCGAAAAGAGGGGTGTCCAGATGATCGAAATTTTCATACCCGGATTATCCAGAATATCATATTTCAAAAACCTTTATTTGTCGGCTGCTGGGCCTTCCAAACCTTTAAGTCGATTTATCTCCGTAAATATGGCTTGTTTAAAAGGTTTGCTCATATTTTCCGTGAAAATTCGAGTACGATAATTTTGAACTTTCAAACACCCCTCAAATTTCGTTTAGAGGCGTGATTTCCAGAGATAAATAGGTTTAATGATTTGTATATCTTCAGGCTTAAATAATGGGTTATGTTATAAATAATTAGATCACCTAAACACCCCTTAAATCGTGATTAGAGCAATATTTACGGAGATAAATCAGTTTAGAGGTTTGTAAAACCTGCCAGCTCTCAAATAGTGGATTATGTCATCCGGGTTTGCAAATTTCGATCATCTAAACACCCCTCAAATCGCGATTAGAGCCATACAAATGGAGATCATAATTAATTTGCACAAGGGACACCAATCGGCTGCGTTCTCTGTGCTTTGCTGTGTAGAGACTAGAGAACCTCTGCTATTATCTATAGATACTATAGATTCCATAGATAAGGGGAGGAAAATTATAATGTAGCCAAACTGTCAGTTAGTGTAGCCAAACGAGCATGACGTCATCATGGTGTTGTTTGAGGCAGAAGTATTGTAATATTATGAGCAAAAAACGCTTTCCACACTCCACATTCCGATTTATTTCGCGGAAAACGGAAGAATGAAAGATAAAACAAACCATTCCTCGATACATTGTTGTAAAGATTTGCTTTGCACTTCATTTTGAACTTTTACGCACGAAACAAAACAAAACTGCACAACGAAGAGCTCCATGATGGCATGAACTTTTTTCACGGATGCCAGTAAGATCATTTAATTTACATGGTTGCTAAAACAACTTTATGTGCCTCCGCTTATCTATGGAATCTATAGTATCTATACTATTATCTAACTCATTTTAGTGAGCGAGCACAAGTGGCTTCCAGTTTTCGGCCTATCTGTGGGTACACCTACTGTAAAGGGTGTATTCGATAAAAATGGCACACGCATGGATTGTTAAATTTTTAACAGATTTTTTTTTTTGTTTTTTTTTCTGGGGTAAAAGTATTGATTTTCAATCTAAACCCTTAAAAGATTTTTTTATGTCAAAATGAGCCCAATGAAATATAATATTTGAGAATCGAAAATTGGTTTAATTCATGAAGTCAATAGCATCAATGACGGAAGAATTTTCATGCATAACCGCTCATTTTCTAAACAGCATGTTGTTATCATGACTATTACTCGAGATAAAGCACCTCTCAGACCTTCATAAAAACTACATGTCCACGTTATAGACTAAACAATATTCAATAGTTAAAAATAACAGCTGTTTACTTGAGTTTCATTTTTATCGAATACACCCTTTATGCATTGGCTGCGCATAGCATAGCACACGGATCGATTAATACGCGAATAATTCTCAGCTACCCACCGTTGTTGTTTTTGTTGGCTAGTTGCGTGATGATACACTTGTTGAGTTTGTCGAGAGTGTTTAAGCTGGAAAACTAACTTGTTGTCCATACTACACCTAGTGCCGGAGTGTAGTTGAAAACTACTCACGACAAAAAGCAATAAACGGGAACAAATGGGCTGTGGGGCCGTGAATTTGATGTGGTTCCAGTACAACATGCAAGAATTTTCAATTACCACACGGGAAGTGACCAAGTAACATGGTAATTACCGCAGCAAAAATTATCGTAACATTTAACTGTCGAGCCTTCGTTGAAAATTTAGACTTTAGGGATAGCTGTTTAGCGACGGAGTTGTCACCAAATGTGTTTAATAGTTCCCTGAGGAAACCGATAAAAATTCAAATTTTCAGCGCCTATGTGTGGGTAATTTTCCCTGCTGGGGATGACACTTTAGAAGAAAACGGTTTGTGCTTCTTCTCCGGAACGTGTGTTACATTGTATCGATCCCACAGAAGACAAACCATGATGCGGGGATAAGTAAACTTGATACGTGCCAAGATGTATGCTCGAGGATGAGTTCTCGCAATCCCTCCGAGAGTAGAACAAACCAGAAAACAGCTGCACTGAATGTGAATTCAGATTGCGGCGAGCGACACATCTTCGGAGAGGTGTGTGATGGCGGATGGTGCTTATAAGATGCTCTTGCTGAAAATTTGGTGGTTTTTGGCGAATTGGACCGGTGTTCGCGTGACAGTTCTGCTCTCGTTTCAAGAAAACTGAGGACGAGCAAGGCAAACGATGGCACATGGTTGAAATTTATTGTCTTTGGAATTCCTTTCGTTCGTTTCTGTGGGGGGAGGGATATGGTTGGGAAATCCTTGGCGAGATTTGATTTTATGAGGTTTCGCCCGGCAGCTTTGCCGAAACGTATTTTATGTCATGCTCTGAAGATGCCAATGACAAGTTTAGCTCTGGAGCGGAGCTTCAGGTACTCACAGGTTTTGCAGGTATTTCGCGCCTCGCAAGAATGGCAAATATGAACCAACTAGAACTTTAGTCGTTGAGCACTTCGACGGTACATAGTGATTGAGGGATATTTAGTTAACATTTATAAACATGTTGTATCTGTATTTACAACTTATTTTGCTGAGCGACATGCACAATAGGAAAGTGCATGACATTTCATCCTCACCTTTCGTCCGAGCCTTTGGTCACCTAATTGCATATCATTCCCATGTGGATTTTCGTCAATTTTGATATAACAACGCTATCCACTATCAATTGGCATCTATTTTCACATTATGTGATAAAACTACGGACTTTAATAATGAATTTGCAAGCCCCGGGAGGAAATCAACCACCGCAGAGCTCTACACGTCGGCAGCAGACGAAGTTGTCTCAGGAACAGCTGGCAGCCCAACAGGGTGTGTCCAATAATTTGCCGGTTTTCAAGGGCGAATCAGAAAAGTGGCCAATGTTCATCAGTTGTTATGAATACAACCCCAAGGCTTGTGCTTTCTCCAATTTTGATAACCTAAATCGGCTTCAAGATTGCCTTCAGGGCGATGCTCTCGAAGCTGTCCGGAGCCAGTTAATCTTTCCAGAGTCTGTTCAGGATGTCATCAATGAGATCATTCGCATTTTTAGCAGACCGGAGAAACTTCTTAAGACGCTTCTAACGAAGGTCCTAAATGCACATGCGCCAAGAGTCGATCGCCTGGAAACTTTCATGCAGTTCGGAATAACAATGAAGCAGCTGTGTGATCACTTGGGGGCTGCCAAATTAACGGACCACCTCAATAATCCTATGCTAGTTCTAGAGCTGATCGAGAAGTTTCCGTCGAATAACAAAATGGACTGGGTTCGTTTTAAGCGGAACAAGACCCCCCCCTACTCTGAGAATCTTCACAGATTTCATGAACGACATCGTAGCCGACGTCTCCAAGGTATCAGAGTTTTCAACACTCTTTCTGGGTGACTCCCGCGATTCACAGAAATCTGGAAAAGGCAAACCAAAGCGGAAGGAGCGGATGCACCACTTCCGGTAAATCTGAATCTTCAGCAGCATCTAAAATTGCCAAACCGTGCTTCGTTTGTAAAAGAACGAATCACAAACTGCGCTTCTGTGACAACTTCAAGAAAAGCAGCTTGGCAGACAGACTGAAGGTCGGGGAGCAACACAAACTCTGCGCTCAATATCTCAATAATCACGGGAAAAGTCACTGCAACTTTAAGATTCGTTGCAATGTCAACGGATGTCAGGGTAATCACAATCCCCTGCTGCATCGCACTGAAGCATCTATGCAGCTTATGGATATTGTGTGCAACACTCATGGTGCACAGAATCGTTGCGTTATCTTCCTAATGGTACCAGTTACCCTGTACTTCCAGGACTACGCACTAGATGGCTCTTCTGGCATTCTTGGACGAAGGATCGTCGATGAAGATGAGGTGGCTAAGGATTTAGATGTCCGAGGTTATATGGAACCGCTGGTTGTTACGTGGACCCGAAATGTCAAGAGGATTGAAGATTATAGTCCAAAAGAGTCAATGTAATGATTTCTGTACGGGGTTCAAACGAACGATTGCCGTTGAAGGATGTCTGCACTACAGAAACAAAGTTTGCAGTACTAAAAAATAGCTGGACAGTACCCACATCTACACAATATTCCCGCTGTGATTATTCCTAAACTGGACAACTTGGATGTACATATTTGCTTCTCTCTGGCTCACCTGGAGAGCCAATCGGCGTAAAATCCAAGCTGGTGTGGACGATTTACGGCCCTCAATAGAGCGGAGCCGTAGTATCAGTGGTGAGAGTCAACTTCCACTCATTGAAACCGTTGAGCATCCAAGACCTCCACGACGTTATGCGTAACCAGTTCCTGTTGGATGAGCCCTCAGTAACATCAGTTGCGGTATCAGCCGAAGACGCACGAGCTCAAAGCATTATGCAAGCGACGACAGTACGAGTTGATGACCGGTACGAAACCGGATTGCTATGGCGACAAGAAGAGCGAAGGTTTCCGGACAGCTATCCGATGGCGATGTCACGACTGAAAGCTTTACAGAGAAAATTAGTACGTAAGCCGGAGCTTCGATCGAAGGTCCTTCAACCGGTAAAAGGTTATGCGCACAAGGCTACGGTGGAAGAGTTGGCAGAGATCGAAAACCAGGGAAAGTCCGCCTCGTATGGGACGCAGAAGCGTCCGTCAATGGCATATCGTTGAACACGGAACTACTAAAAGGTCCAGATCTACTGGTTCCACTACAATCGGTAATCAGTAAGTTCCGTGCAAGAAGCGTGGCATTCGGTGGTGAAATCCAAGAAATGTACCACCAGCTTCTGATACGAGTGGCTGATAAGAAGTTCCAAAGGTGACCCGAAAAGCCCTCCTGAAACCTATGTGGAGCAACGTGCTCCCCATGCTCCGCACAATTCATTAAAAATTTGAACGTGGTGCAGTTTGAGCAGCAATTTCCGGAAGCTTCAGCCGCAGTGATTAAGAAACACTACGACACTACGACAGTGTAGATTCAGTGGACGAAGTAAAACTAATCCATTTGCGCGGATGTTTCTACAACAGAAATTTGGCCTCTAATTCCCCAAGATTCTTGGAAGCGATGGGCGACGTCTGCTGTACATTTTTATCAAGATAAGGAGACGTCTTTGGAATTTGGTGGGATCCGAAGGACGATGTCCTCTCTTTCTCTATGGCGGCAAATATCAATCTATGCTACAAGGGATTGGTAGACCCTCCAAAAGGATTGTGCTGAGCTCGGTGATGTAAATGTTCGAACCTCACGGTCTGCTGTCACCATTTACGGTGTACGGGCGGATGTTAATACAAGATTTGTGGAGAACCGGCTGCGGGTGGGACGATCCCATCCACAATGAATCGTTTGAAAAGTGGATTCGGTGGACCAAAGTGCTCCTGACTATCGAAGCGATTAGAGTACCACGAAGTTACTTCGGACAAGCACATCGGACGAACCGTGTAAAAGTGGCCTCATTGAAGCCCATGTCCGTACCACGCCTTGAACTACAAGCTGCAGTATTAGGAGCGCGTTTAGCAAAAGCGGTGCGAAGCAATCGTTCATTCCAGACTGGACGACAGTTTTTTCTGGACTGACTCTACAACCGTACCTGGATTACTTTCGAATTGCGAAGGTACAAGGAGTTCGTTAGATTGCGCATCGGGGAGATCCTTACGCTTACCACGCTATGTGAGTGGCGCTGTGTCCCAAGACTAAACGTAGCGGATCAATTAACGAATTGGACCAGAGATCCCAAGTTGAACTCAGACAGTCAGTCGTTTACAGGACCCGAGTTTCTGTTCCGAGATGAGGAAAATTGGTCGAAGCAGAAGACATCACCGTCAACTACGCAGGAGGATTTGAAGGCGCATTTACTTGTACATGACTTTCAGCTACTTGCGCCAGTTGGCGAAGTTAATCGCATCTCAAAGTTGACCGTATTGGTTCGCACGATGGCTACTGTCTTCAGATGTATATCCAACTATCGTGCAAAGATGAACGCGTTGTCGATTGAAACACTGAAGACTACGGATTAGCAAGCGAAAATCATTAGGCACTTTCCGTTGCAACGAACACCATTGAAGTACAAGAGTACAAGAAGAGTACAGTAGAGTACAAGAATTAATAATTAATATAAATTCTCGGCCACTTACGTACGTGAGCCAAGGAACGGATAATGCGGAAACACTTCTTCGGGGTAGTTCACCGATACACCCAGCGGAAGCTCTACGGGACTCGTGCAAGAGATCGCAGTAAAGGCTGATTAAAAGTAAATTGGTACGTCCCTCGCGCGTCGCTAGCATGCCTCTAGTGTTGGGAATCGAAAATTTTTGACAGTGGTTTGTTTACACTCGTGAAAGTTTGATCAAAGTAGTCAATTGCGCTTAGAAATAACGTCAAACGGAACTCGAAAAAAGAAAAAATTGGCAGGATACCACCACCCGGCAGGGGAGGAACGTCTGACGTGAAAATGTTGAATAGGATAGATCGGAAAGTTATATCGATGCAGTTTGTACACTAGGCCATCATGTCAGACATTATTGAACGCCTTCATGTTTTTAGTGCTTCTAATAGCTGCTATCACCTCATCAGCCGATATTCTACTATCATCATGCACTACTACGGGGGTATCAGCGACTCTAGCCATTGCCTCCAGTACGGCAGGCTCATTGGGGCTCACCATGGTTTGGCCAAGATTATGTGAAATCACAAAATGTTGGCCAAGAGCATTGGCCTTTTCAACTGGGGTCCGAGTTCTGGTCAACAGAGGAAAGCAAAGGGATCGGTCTCGACTTTTTTTTTCAAAATTCGTTCAGAGAATCGTCGACAGGCTCACCTGAGACAGCACCAGCGTATGATAAACCAGAGGCGGTGGAGGAGCCTGGAATTGGCTGGGCCGCAGCAGTAGCGAGACGATGCTGAACTGTCCGACTGTTGGGAACCATTTGGATACTCGCAGGATTGGCTTGTTGGTTGTTGAGCGGAAGCGGGGCTATGTTCGGAACATGTCGACGGGGCTGGAGAGCTGGGTACTGGACTTCCGTGAGTGCAGGAGGCGAACGATGTTTGTTGATTGTAGCCTACCAACGGATATTCATGAACTCCACTCGCTTGGGACATCCGCGATTGGAGGCTTGGTTGTTTCCACCGCAGTTGACACAAGTTGGTTCGATGTCATCATCTTGCTCACAGGACGCAGTTGAGTGAGTTCCAGCACACTTTCCGCAGTTTGACTTCATATGGCTGTTTTTGGTGCCATGGCCGTAGGAGAGGCAGTTCATACACTGCGTAACATCACGATGTTGGGGTTTGTAATGCTCCCTGATGATGACCTGAAACAGGTCCCGGATTTTGGATCTCAGACCCACAAGACTGGTGGATACCTTCGTGAAGTGCACCAGGAACAACTGGTCACGGAAGCTGGTGTTGTGGTTGGAACGCCGGTTCATCTTGTACACGGCCTCAGGTTTGAGCCCAAGCCGCTCCAGCTCGGATTTCACCGCAGCCACCTAGAACGTCGGTAATCCACGCAAAACCACCTTCAGTGGCTTGCTCGAAGGCAGATCATGCGTGAAGAAGAACACGTGTTGTCCTTTAGGAAACATCCAATTTGTTTGTACTCCTCCAGGATGGAGCACATGATTTTGCAAAGCTTGAAGCAAGGCAGCAGCTTGTGTTTTACCAGTTCGGCACTCAGCTTGGCAACATCCTTAACAGTCGTGAACAGCGGGAGTACTGCATACTGGTTGGCTTGCAGTACCCGTTTTCCAGCGTCATCCTGCGACGCGCTGGGCTTGATTAGCACCTTCTTTGAAGGGCCCGCTGCTCTGTCTCACTGGCACGTTTACGCACCATTTGTTTCGTGTTTGCAAGTTCAAGTAAACAGCACAAAACGAATCAAAATCGAAACGAGAACTCGAGCGAAATGACGGACTGAACAGTTGTTGAACTGTCAACAGTCGAGCAAAGAGTGAGCAGAGGTAGTTAGTAGTAAAATTACGTTTATTTCTGTTAATTATTTACATTGTTTTAACATTTTAATTGATGAGCCTATCAGGCTCTTCATCTTTGTTTCATTCGTGATTCTAATTTACCTATTTACGTTTTTCTACTAGTCTTCAAAATACCCCTTTGGGGGTGTGTTTTGTTTGAATTGAAAAAAGTGAAAGCCTACCTAGCTACGAGTATAACTTAACCTAATGTATGATCTGATGATTTGATCTCAGACAGGTGTCTCTGAACCTTTCCAGGATGAATACTCTCCTTTCTTCTAATGTCTGAATTCCAGCCAAGAGGTGGATCTCAGAATTTCTAGTCCACGGGGGACTGTTCAGGACCACCCTAACGATCTTGTTCTGGATCCTTTGGAGTTTAAGGTGATGGCATTTGGCGCAACTCTCCCAGATAGGCATGGCCGTATTCTATTACGGGAAGTATGATTTGTTTGTAGACAGCAAGCTTATTTTTCAAGGATCGACTGATGAGTGGATACAGTGATCGTATCAAGATGTTACACTTGGTTTTGGTTTTGTCAACGTGCTCCCTAAAAATCAGCTTGCTGTCTAGTGTTAAGCCGAGGAAGACTACCTCTTTCCACCATTCCACCACTGTGCCGTTCAGGCAGATCTTATTATTCACCGACGAAACAAGATTGGGAGATTTAGAGTGTGGACTGATGATGACTTGGGTCTTTGCCACGATGATACGGATCTTCCAGCTGTTAAAATATTCAGACTGGTCGTCCTGGCCTCTCTGAAGTTTGGCAGAGCTCCGATGACCCTACCCTTGTAGACGATGGATGTGTCATCTGCGAACAGAGGCAACGATCCACCATCAGGGAGAGCCGGCATATCGGAGATGAACAAGTTGAATAGCATGGAAGCATCCTTGTAGAACCCCAGCACCGATGTTGAAAGCATCCGATGTGATGCCATTCAGAGAGACACGGAACGTCCTGTTCGATAGGTAGTTGTTAATTATCTTCACTAGGAAGATTGGAAGTGCTGCAA
This sequence comes from Ochlerotatus camptorhynchus, assembly GCF_037179485.1. Lineage (NCBI taxonomy): Eukaryota > Metazoa > Arthropoda > Insecta > Diptera > Culicidae > Ochlerotatus > Ochlerotatus camptorhynchus. The sequence continues at coordinate 3,724 of NW_027041268.1, read as the reverse complement.
TTTGAACACCAAGCCATCATGCCAGACTTTATCGAACGCTTTTTCAACGTCCAACAATGCCATGGCAAATGTTTTGGATACAGACTTGTTCCGTCTGAGAATGTTTGTTACTCGATTCAGCTGGTGGACGGTCGAACGACCTTTGCGAAAACCAAACTGTTCATCGAGTAACAAGTTGTTTTCTTCGGCACATGTTAGAAGCCGGTGAACAGTTTTGATAACCCTGAGAGAAGGCTGATTGGTCGATAACTTGATGGAGAGGACGGATCCTTCCCAAGTTTCCGGATGGGTATGACTTTAGCTGACTTCCAGCACGAGGGGAAGTAGCCAAGTCGGAGACACAGATTAAAAATCAGTGCCAGATGGTTGAAGAATCTGGAAATCAAGTGTTTGAGTTCCAGATTCAGGATGTTGTTGAAACCTGGGGCCTTCATGTTTTTAGATGATTTGATATAGGCCAATAGTTCGTCAGCCGTAATCTCTCGATTCCTCTGGAAAAATATTAGGAATCTGATGGAGGTTGCTTGTGTCTTCAGCAACCTCAGCTGCGTGAGGGCTGACGATGTTTTGTCCGAGATTATGAGAGCTGACGAAGTGTTGACCTATCGCGGCAGCCATCTCTTCAGGAGTTATCAGATGAATCACTGGGTCGCCGGGACATCCTGGCTTGGATGGTTTTTGTTAGGCGATTACAGTGAGTCTTAAGAACAGGCAGACCAGAGCGTTGGTACTGCCTTCGGATGGTGTTACGGAGTCTTAAAAGGTCTTTGGTAGATCTGTCAAGGTTCGGAGTATTGCTCACCTGTCTGGATACTGACACGTGTAGTTCCCTGGCCTGGGATATCGCCTCCTCGATGGAATGCAGGCACCGTTCAACGTCATCGGGCGTCTCCCGAAGGACACCGTAGTCGACAGTGGAGTCAACACAGTGTTGGAACCTAGGTTGGAACTGATCCCAGCTGACATGATGATAGTTGCGTCGGAAAGCTTGGGTACGACAGCAGCGATGTTTTATAATTTCAATCGATTATTACGATTGGGTTTGGGGAAATCGTTTATTTCATGATAACAGTGATAACATTATCATGCACATTTTTCAAAACTTTTTATTTTGAAAATGAGAAATTCATTTTAGCAGATTCGTAGAATTATTTCCTATTGATTGGCGTGTTTGGATTTTAATTTCATCTAAAAATGACAAAGTTACAAGTGCTCATAACCTAACACTATTTCGTCATACATTTTTTTTTATTTGCACCCCAGTATAGTCCACAAAGACGTAGTTCTACGTAAAAAAGTTGCCAGTAAGTGAGTTAACTAATTCAAACGAGTACCATTTTCTCCACTGGTTTGATACAGCGCACGCTGAAACAGATCTTTAGGGAAACATCCAGAGGCCGATCTACCGCATTGAAATCAAAATCAATCCCGGATAGGAACGGTAAATCTACCCTAAAAAATAACCATAAGTAACCATCCAAACCACTTGTGAGATAGTTCTACCATGTAGGCTACCGTTCATTTATAGTATTTGATTATTAGGGTAGATTCCTCCAGCCACTACCGAAAGCAAGGAACACGAAGCTCGCAAAGCAAAATCTACTGGCATCGAAGAGGAAGAAGCAGCAGAAGATGAATTTTGTGGATGGAAACATAGTTTCGAATCTCATGAATGGCCATTGGAACCATCTTACAAGGTTCTGTACCGGGTGGAGTCAGCTCTAAAATAAAGTGCTGGTGTAATTTCAATCGTAGAATAAACATACAGCATGGTAAGGCATGGATAACTAATTGTACTAGAATTTAGCACAATAATGTTTGCAGGATAGTATGGACTGGAAAACAAATGTGACCTCCGATAATTAGTCAATCTCATAGCTACTTTCACCACCAGGCGTGAAAATGCTCATTACAGCTAAAATGCTACTTTTCAAAATTATGAAGCTATGAGATATTGTAATAATATGTTTTGTATGTAAGATGCAAAAAGAGGAAATAAAGTTTGTGTATGACACATAAAATCTCCTGATGAATGTGGGCGTCTTAGTGGAATACCTGTATAATGAGAGAGAGAAGGATTAGTATTTTCCATTTAATTCCACTACTTTATTTGCTTATCCTTGACAGATACGCGTATTTCGTCTACAATGTGCAGACTTCTTCAGTGTCTTGTACTAATACTCGACTGAAGAAAAACATCGCATTTACCGAATATATATTAACACAGGTACATTTTCACTTAGAAACTAGGTAAACTTAAATTTAATTTTCTATAGGAACAGGTACTCCGCTGCTTACTCGTTGATGTGTCCTAGGTAGTAACTTGAAAAGCCATGTGTGTCCGTTTCCTTGATCCCTGTTGAGTAAAGTTGAATTACGTTGTTTGTTGATCTCGAGGCTTTCTGCAACATCCAATTTCCATGGTGTAGATACGGTTCGTAAAATCGTTATGTCCTCCGTCGATAGTTGGTGGTCCTCTGTGAATATGTGTTCTGCAACCTTTGATTTGAAATCATATGTTAGGCCCTTTTCTTCTTGCTTTTTGGCCTTATTAACCTCCGCTATATGTTCTTTAAATCTAGTTGCTAAAGTTCTCTTGGTTTGTCCTACATATACTTTGTTACAATGATTACAGCTTATTTTATATACACCTGCTTTACCTAAAACATTAACTGGGTCTTTAGTGGATCCTAACAATGATTTCAACTGGTTATGTCTACTGGTGAAAACTAAATCTAATCCGAATTGTTTTAACTGTGGTCTTAGTTTACAAGTAATATCTTGATCAAATGGAACGGACACTCGTTTCAATGGTTCAGGTGCTGTGGTGAGGGTTGTAAATAATCTCCTTTGAAGAATTCTCGCTTTTTTATCGATGATTGCCTGGATTGTGGTCTCCTTGTATCCGTTGAGTCTTGCTGTTTCGAAGATGTACTGTAATTCCTTAACCTTTCCTGTATCGCTGAGTGGAAGAGTCTGCATTCGGTGAATCATGTGGTGAAAGGCGGCCATTTTCTGCTGGAACGAATGGTTGGAAGTATAGGGGATAACTCTTTTGGTGCTTGTTGGTTTCCTGTAAATTTCGTATTCAAGCGAGGAAGATGATGACGATTCCCTGATGACTAGAAGATCGAGAAATGCGAGTTTCCCGTCTTTTTCTACCTCGTGAGTGAATTTGATATCCTTATGAATTCTGTTGATCTCATCTAAAATTTGTGGAAGGGCTTCCCGTTTAACTACGCTGAAGATATCGTCAACAAACCTCCACCAACGGTTTGGTAATAGTCCTTTCTCCTTCAGGATTGTCTCCAAGTTGGCCATGAAAAGTTCACACAAGAAGGGGGATAGGGGGTTTCCCATTGGGGCACCTTTCGTCTGCTTGTAGAAGTTACCTCGGAAAGAGAAGTAGTTCTCTTCCATACAAAGGCGGGTCAGCTTAAGGTACGTCCGAACCTTGTTTCTCCATGCTGCATCCTCTCGTTGTGTTAATAGCCAGTCCTCCAAATGGTTGATCGCTTCCTTGACCGGTACGCTGGGAAAAAGAACTTTGTGTGAACTTTTCATGGCCAACTTGGAGACAATCCTGAAGGAGAAAGGACTATTACCAAACCGTTGGTGGAGGTTTGTTGACGATATCTTCAGCGTAGTTAAACGGGAAGCCCTTCCACAAATTTTAGATGAGATCAACAGAATTCATAAGGATATCAAATTCACTCACGAGGTA
>NW_027041267.1:0-125237 GCF_037179485.1 Ochlerotatus camptorhynchus | reverse complement strand
AAATCATCGAAAAATTAAAAAAGGCGAAACAATTTTTTTTAATTTTTTTTTTCCATTTTCGATGCCAGCCACACCAAAAAATCATCGAAAAATAAAAAAAAGGCGAAAAAAAAAATTCTTAAATTTGTTTTCCCATTTTCGATGCCAGCCACACAAAAATATCATCGAAAAATAAAAAAGGCGAAAAAAATTTTTTTAATTTTTTTTCCATTTTTGATGCCAGCCACAAAAAAAATCATCGAAAAATAAAAAAAGGCGAAAAAAATTCTTAAATTTGTTTTCCCATTTTCGATGCCAGCCACACAAAAAAATCATCGAAAAATAAAAAAGGCGAAAAAAAAATTTTAATTTTTTTTTTCCATTTTCGATGCCAGCCACACAAAAAAATCATCGAAAACTAAAAAAATGAAAAAAAAAATTTAATTTTTTTTTCCATTTTCGATGCCAGCCACAAAAAAAATCATCAAAATATAAAGAACGCAAAAAAAAATTCTTGAATTTTTTTCCCTTTTTCGGTGCCAGCCACACAAAAAAAATCATCGAAAAATAAAAAAATGGATTTTTTTTTCATTTTCGATACCCGCCACAAAAAAAAACATGGAAAAATAAAAAAATGGAAAAAAAAAAAATTAATTTTTTTTTTTCATTTTCGATGCCAGCCACACAAAAAAATCATCGAAAAATAAAAAAAGACAAAAAAAAATTCTTTTCCTTTTTTCGGTGCCAGCCACACAAAAAAATCATCGAAAAATAAAAAAGGCGAAAAAAAAATTCTTAAATTTGTTTTCCCATTTTCGATGCCAGCCACACAAAAAAATCGTCGAAAAATTAAAAAAGGCGAAAAAAAATTTTTTATTTTTTTTTTTCCATTTTCGATGCCAGCTACACCAAAAAATCATTGAAAAATAAAAAAAAGGCGAAAAAAAAAATTTTAATTTTTTTTTTTCCATTTTCGATGCCAGCCACACAAAAAAATCATCGAAAAATAAAAAAATGGAAAAAAAAAATTAATTTTTTTTTTCCATTTTCGATGCCAGCCACAAAAAAAATCATCAGAAAATAAAAGAGGCAAAAAAAAATTCTTGAATTTTTTTCCCTTTTTCGGTGCCAGCCACACAAAAAAAAATTATCGAAAAATAAAAAAATGGAAAAAATAAATTTTAAATTTTTTTTTCCATTTTCGATGCCAGCCACAAAAAAAAATCATCGAAAAATAAAAAAAGACAAAAAAAAAATTCTTTTCCCTTTTTCGGTGCCAGCCACACAAAAAAATCATCGAAAAATAAAAAAGGCGAAACAAAAATTTGAATTTTTTTTTTCCATTTTCGATGCCAGCCACACTAAAAAATCATCGAAAAATAAAAAAATGGAATTTTTTTTTTTTCCATTTCGATGCCAGCCACAAAAAAAAATCATCGAAAAATAAAAAAAAGGCAAAAAAAAATTCTTGAATTTTTTTTCCCTTTTTCGGTGCCAGCCACACAAAAAAATCATCGAAAAATAAAAAAATGGAATTTTTTTTTTTCATTTTCGATGCCAGCCACAAAAAAAAATCATCGAAAAATAAAAAAATGGCAAAAAAAAATTTAAGTTTTTTTTTTTTCTATTTTCGATGCCAGCCACACAAAAAAATCATCAAAAAAAAAATTCTTGATTTTTTTTCCCTTTTTTGGTGCCAGCCACACACAAAAATCATCGAAAAATAAGAAAAGGCGAAAAAAAATTCTTTAATTTGTTTTCCCATTTTCGATGCCAGCCACACAAAAAAATCATCGAAAAATAAAAAAGGCGATAAAAAATTTTTTAATTTTTTTTTCCATTTTCGATGCCAGCCACAAAAAAAAATCATCGAAAAATAAAAAAAGGCGAAAAAAAAATTCTTAAATTTGTTTTCCCATTTTCGATGCCAGCCACACAAAAAAATCATCGAAACATAAAAAATACGAAAAAAAATTTTTAAATTTTTTTTTCCATTTTTGATGCCAGCCACAAAAAAAATCATCGAAAAATAAAAAAATGGAAAAATAAATTTATTTCTTTTTTTTTCTATTTTCTATGCCAGCCACAAAAAAAATCATCGAAAAATAAAAAAAGGCGAAAAAAAAATTCTTAAATTTGTTTTCCCATTTTCGATGCCAACCACACAAAAAAAAATCATCGAAAAATAAAAAAGGCGAAAAAAAATTTTTAATTTTTTTTTCCATTTTCGATGCCAGCCACAAAAAAAAATCATCGAAAAATAAAAAAAGACCAAAAAAAATTCTTAAATTTTATTTTCCCATTTTCAATGCCAGCCACACCAAAAAATCATCGAAAAATAAAAAGAAGGCGAAAAAAATCTTTTAATTTTTTTTTTCCATTTTGGATGCCTGCTACACCAAAAAATCATCGAAAAATAAAAAAGGCGAAAAAAAATTTTTAATTTTTTTTTTCATTTTCGATGCCAGCCACACAAAAAAATCATCGAAAAATAAAAAAAAGGAAAAAAAAAAAATTATTTTTTTTTTTCCATTTCGATGCCAGCCACAAAAAAATCATCGAAAAATAAAAAAGGCAAAAAAAAATTCTTGAATTTTTTTCCCTTTTTCGGTGCCAGCCACACAAAAAAATCATCGAAAAATAAAAAAATGGAAATTTATTTTTTTTTTTCATTTTTGATGCCAGCCACAAAAAAAAATCATCAAAAAATAAAAAAATGGAAAAAAAAAATTATTTTTTTTTTCCATTTTCGATGCCAGCCACAAAAAAAAATCATCGAAAAATAAAAAAGACAAAAAAAAAAATTCTTGATTTTTTTTCCCTTTTTTGGTGCCAGCCACAAAAAAAAATCATCGAAAAATAAAAAAAGACCAAAAAAAATTCTTAAATTTTATTTTCCCATTTTCGATGCCAGCCACACCAAAAAATCATCGAAAAATAAAAAGAAGGTGAAAAAAAAAAATTAATTTTTTTTTCCATTTTTGATGCCTGCCACACCAAAAAATCATCGAAAAATAAAAAAGGCGAAAAAAAATTTTTAATTTTTATTTTCCATTTTCGATGCCAGCCACACAAAAAAAATCATCGAAAAATAAAAAAAAGGAAAAAAAAATTTTAATTTTTTTTTTCCATTTCGATGCCAGCCACAAAAAAAATCATCGAAAAATAAAAAAGGCAAAAAAAAATTCTTGAATTTTTTTCCCTTTTTCGGTGCCAGCCACACAAAAAAAAAATCATCGAAAAATAAAAAAAGTGGAATTATTTTTTTTTTTATTTTTGATGCCAGCCACAAAAAAAATCATCGAAAAATAAAAAAATGGATAAAAAATTTATTTCTTTTTTTTTCCATTTTCGATGCCAGCCACAAAAAAAAATCATCGAAAAATAAAAAAGACAAAAAAAAAATCTTGAATTTTTTTTCCCTTTTTCGGTGCCAGCCACACAAAAAAATCATCGAAAAATAAAAAAAAAGGCGAAAATTTTTTTTTTAAATTTGTTTTCCCATTTTCGATGCCAGCCACACAAAAAAATCATCGAAAAATAAAAAAGGCGAAAAAAAAATTTTAATTTTTTTTTCCATTTTCGATGCCAGCCACAAAAAAAAATCATCGAAAAATAAAAACAGGCGAAAAAAAAAATTCTTAAATTTTATTTTCCCATTTCCGATGCCAGCCACATAAAAAAATCATCGAAAAATAAAAAAAGGCGAAAAAAAATTTTATTTTTTTTTTCCATTTTCGATGCCAGCCACACCAAAAAATCATCGAAAAATAAAAAAAGGCGAAAAAAAAAAATTCTTGAATTTTTTTTCCCTTTTTCGATGCCAGCCACTCAAAAAAAATTATCGAAAAATAAAAAAAAATGGATTTTTTTTTTTCATTTTTGATGCCAGCCACATAAAAATCATCGAAAAATAAAAAAATGGATAAAAAATTTATTTCTTTTTTTTTCCATTTTCGATGCCAGCCACAAAAAAAAATCATCGAAAAATAAAAAAGACAAAAAAAAAATCTTGAATTTTTTTTCCCTTTTTCGGTGCCAGCCACACAAAAAAATCATCGAAAAATAAAAAAAAAGGCGAAAATTTTTTTTTTAATTTGTTTTCCCATTTTCGATGCCAGCCACACAAAAAAATCATCGAAAAATAAAAAAGGCGAAAAAAAAAATTTTAATTTTTTTTTTCCATTTTCGATGCCAGCCACAAAAAAAAATCATCAAAAAATAAAAACAGGCGAAAAAAAAATTTTTAAATTTTATTTTCCCATTTCCGATGCCAGCCACATAAAAAAATCATCGAAAAATAAAAAAAGGCGAAAAAAATTTTTTAATTTTTTTTCCATTTTCGATGCCAGCCACACCAAAAAATCATCGAAAAATAAAAAAAGGCGAAAAAAAAATTTTAATTTTTTTTTCCATTTTCGATGCCAGCCACACAAAAAAAATCATCGAAAAATAAAAAAATGGATTTTTTTTTTTTTTTTTTCCATTTTCGATGCCAGCCACAAAAAAAATCATCGAAAAATAAAAAAGGCAAAAAAAAATTCTTTAATTTGTTTTTCCATTTTTGATGCCAGCCACACAAAAAAATCATCGAAAAATAAAAAAGGCGAAAAAAAAAAATTTAATTTTTTTTTCCATTTTCGATGCCAGCCACAAAAAAAAATCATCGAAAAATAAAAACAGGCGAAAAAAAAAATTCTTAAATTTTATTTTCCCATTTTCGATGCCAGCCACATAAAGAAATCATCGATAAACAAAGGCGAAAAATTTTTTTTTATTTTTTTTCCATTTTCGATGCCAGCCGCACCAAAAAATCATCAAAAAATAAAAAAAGGCGAAAAAAAAATTTTAATTTTTTTTTCCATTTTCGATGCCAGCCACACAAAAAAAATCATCGAAAAATAAAAAAAATGGAAAAAAAAATAAATTATTTTTTTTTCCATTTTCGATGCCAGCCACAAAAAAAATCATCGAAAAATAAAAAATGCAAAAAAAAAATTCTTGAATTTTTTTTCCCTTTTTCGGTGCCAGCTACACAAAAAAATCATCAAAAAATAAAAACAATGGAATTTTTTTTTTTTTTTTTTCATTTTCGATGCCAGCTACAAAAAAAAATCATCGAAAAATAAAAAAAATGGAAAAAAAAATTTTAAATTTTTTTTTTCCATTTTCGATGCCAGCTACAAAAAAAAATCATCGAAAAATAAAACAGACAAAAAAAAAATTCTTGAATTTTTTTCCCTTTTTCGGTGCCAGCCACACAAAAAAATCATCGAAAAATAAAAAAAGGCGAAAAAAAAATTCTTAAATTTGTTTTCCCATTTTCGATGCCAGCAACACAAAAAAATCATCGAAAAATAAAGAAAGCGAAAAAAAAAAATTTAAATTTTTTTTTCCCTTTTCAATGCCCGCCACAAAAAAAAATCATCGAAAAATAAAAAAAGGCGAAAAAAAAATTCTTAAATTTATTTTCCCATTTTCGATGCCAGCCACACCAAAAAATCATCGAAAAATAAAATAAGGCGAAAATTATTTTTTTTAATTTTTTTTTCCATTTTCGATGCCAGCCACACCAAAAATTCATCGAAAAATAAAAAAAAGGCGAAAAAAATTTTTTAATTTTTTTTTAACATTTTCGATGCAAGCCACAAAAAAAATCATCGAAAAATAAAAAAGGCAAAAAAAAATTCGAAATCGAAAAATAAAATAAGGCGAAAATTATTTTTTTTAATTTTTTTTTTCCATTTTCGATGCCAGCCACACCAAAAATTCATCGAAAAATAAAAAAAAAGGCGAAAAAAAAAATTTATTTATTTTTTCCATTTTCGATGCCAGCCACACAAAAAAATCATCAAAAAATAAAAAAATGGATTTTTTTTTTTTTCATTTTTGATGCCAGCCACACAAAAAAATCATCGAAAAATATAAAAATGGTAAAAAAAAATTAAAATTTTTTTTTCCATTTTCGATGCCAGCCACAAAAAAAATCATCGAAAAATAAAAAAGACAAAAAAAAAATTCTTGATTTTTTTTCCCTTTTTCGGTGCCAGCCACAAAAAAAAATCATCGAAAAATAAAAAAAATGGAAAAAAAAAATTAAATTTTTTTTTCCATTTTCGATGCCAGCCACACCAAAAAATCATCGAAAAATAAAAAAGACAAAAAAAAAATCTTGAATTTTTTTCCCTTTTTCGATGCCAGCCACACAAAAAAATCATCGAAAAAAAAGGCTAAAATTTTTTTTAAATTTTTCTTTCCCATTTTCGATGCCAGTCACACAAAAAAATCATCGAAAAATAAAAAAGGCGAAAAAAACTTCTTAATTTTTTTTCCATTTCGATGCCAGCCACACCAAAAAATCATCGAAAAACAATAAAGGCGAAAAAAAAAAAATTAATTTTTTTTTTTCATTTTCGATGCCAGCCACAAAAAAAATCATCGGAAAATAAAAAAGCCAAAAAAAATTCTTGAATTTTTTTCCCTTTTTCGGTGCCAGCCACACAAAAAAATCATCGAAAAATAAAAAAAAAAAGAAAAAAAAATTCTTAAATTTGTTTTCCCATTTTCGATGCCAGCCACACAAAAAAATCATCGAAAAATAAAAAAGGCGAAAAAAAACATTTTTAATTTTTTTTCCATTTTTGATGCAAGCCACAAAAAAAAAATCATCGAAAAATAAAAAAAAAGGCTAAAAAAAAAATTCTTAAATTTTTTTTTCACATTTTCGATGCCAGCCACACAAAAAAATCATCGAAAAATTAAAAAAGGCGAAAAATTTTTTTTAATTTTTTTTTTCCATTTTCGATGCCAGCCACACCAAAAAATCATCGAAAAATAAAAAAAAAGGCGAAAAATTTTTTTTTAATTTTTTTTCCATTTTCGATGCCAGCCACACAAAAAAATCATTGAAAAATAAAAATATGGAAAAAAAATTTAATTTTTTTTTCCATTTTCGATGCCAGCCACAAAAAAATCATCAAAAAATAAAGAAGGCAAAAAAAAATTCTTGATTTTTTTTCCCCTTTTTCGGTGCCAGCCACAAAAAAAAAATCATCGAAAAATAAAAAAATGGAATTTTTTTTTTTCATTTTCGATGCCAGCCACAAAAAAAAATCATCGAAAAAAAAAAATGTAAAAAATAAATTTTAAATTTTTTTTTTCCATTTTCGATGCCAGCCACAAAAAAAAATCATCGAAAAATAAAAAAAGACAAAAAAAAAATTCTTTTCCTTTTTTCGGTGCCAGCCACACAAAAAAAATTATCGAAAAATAAAAAAAAGGCGAAAAAAAATTCTTAAATTTGTTTTCCCATTTTCGATGCCAGCCACACAAAAAAATCATCGAAAAATAAAAATCCCATTTTCGATGCCAGCCACACAAAAAAATCATCGAAAAATAATAAGAAGGTGAAAAAAAAAATTTAATTTTTTTTTCCATTTTTGATGCCTGCCACACCAAAAAATCATCGAAAAATAAAAAAGGCGAAAAAAAAATTTTAATTTTTATTTTCCATTTTCGATGCCAGCCACACAAAAAAAATCATCGAAAAATAAAAAAAGGCGGAAAAAAAATTTTAATTTTTTTTTTCCATTTCGATGCCAGCCACAAAAAAAATCATCGAAAAATAAAAAAGGCAAAAAAAAATTCTTGAATTTTTTTCCCTTTTTCGGTGCCAGCCACAAAACAAATCATCGAAAAATAAAAAAATGGATTTTTTTTTTTTTCATTTTCGATGCCAGCCACAAAAAAAAATCATCGAAAAATAAAAAAATGGAAAAAAAAAATTTAAAATTTTTTTTTTCTATTTTGATGCCAGCCACAAAAAAATCATCAAAAAATAAAAAAGGCAAAAAAAAAATTCTTGAATTTTTTTCCCTTTTTCGGTGCCAGCCACACAAAAAAAAAATCATCGAAAAATAAAAAAATGGAATTATTTTTTTTTTTATTTTTGATGCCAGCCACAAAAAAAATCATCGAAAAATTAAAAAATGGAAAAAAAATTATTTCTTTTTTTTCCATTTTCGATGCCAGCCACAAAAAAATCATCGAAAAATAAAAAAGACAAAAAAAAAAAAGTTCTTGATTTTTTTCCCTTTTTTGGTGCCAGCCACACACAAAAATCATCGAAAAATTAAAAAAGGCGAAAAAAAAATTCTTAAATTTGTTTTCCCATTTTCGATGCCAGCCACACAAAAAAATCATCGAAAAATAAAAAAGGCGAAAAAAAAAATTCTTGAATTTTTTTCCCTTTTTCGATGCCAGCCACTCAAAAAAAATCATCGAAAAATAAAAATAAATGGATTTTTTTTTTTCATTTTTGATGCCAGCCACAAAAAAAATCATCGAAAAATAAAAAAATGGATAAAAAATTTATTTCTTTTTTTTTCCATTTTCGATGCCAGCCACAAAAAAAAATCATCGAAAAATAAAAAAGACAAAAAAAAAATCTTGAATTTTTTTTCCCTTTTTCGGTGCCAGCCACACAAAAAAATCATCAAAAAATAAAAAAAAGGCGAAATTTTTTTTTTTAAATTTGTTTTCCCATTTTCGATGCCAGCCACACAAAAAAATCATCGAAAAATAAAAAAGGCGAAAAAAAAAATTTTAATTTTTTTTTTTCCATTTTCGATGCCAGCCACAAAAAAAAATCATCGAAAAATAAAAACAGGCGAAAAAAAAAATTCTTAAATTTTATTTTCCCATTTCCGATGCCAGCCACATAAAAAAATCATCGAAAAATAAAAAAGGCGAAATAAAATTTTAATTTTTTTTCCATTTTCGGTGCCAGCCACACCAAAAAATCATTGAAAAATAAAAAAAGGCGAAAAAAAAATTTTAATTTTTTTTTTCCATTTTCGATGCCAGCCACACAAAAAAAATCATCGAAAAATAAAAAAATGGATTTTTTTTTTTTTCCATTTTCGATGCCAGCCACAAAAAAAATCATCGAAAAATAAAAAAGGCAAAAAAAAATTCTTTAATTTGTTTTTCCATTTTTGATGCCAGCCACACAAAAAAATCATCGAAAAATAAAAAAGGCGAAAAAAAAAATTTAATTTTTTTTTCCATTTTCGATGCCAGCCACAAAAAAAATCATCGAAAAATAAAAACAGGCGAAAAAAAAAATTCTTAAATTTTATTTTCCCATTTTCGATGCCAGCCACATAAAAAAATCATCGATAAACAAAGGCGAAAATTTTTTTTTATTTTTTTTCCATTTTCGATGCCAGCCGCACCAAAAAATCATCGAAAAATAAAAAAAGGCGAAAAAAAAATTTTAATTTTTTTTTTCCATTTTCGATGCCAGCTACACAAAAAAAATCATCGAAAAATAAAAAAAATGGAAAAAAAAATAAATTTTTTTTTTTCCATTTTTGATGCCAGCCACAAAAAAAAATCATCGAAAAATAAAATATGCAAAAAAAAAATTCTTGAATTTTTTTTCCCTTTTTCGGTGCCAGCTACACAAAAAAATCATCGAAAAATAAAAAAATGGAAAAAAAAATTTTAAATTTTTTTTTTTTCCATTTTCGATGCCAGCTACAAAAAAAAATCATCGAAAAATAAAAAAGACAAAAAAAAAATTCTTGAATTTTTTTCCCTTTTTCGGTGCCAGCCACACAAAAAAATCATCGAAAAATAAAAAAAGGCGAAAAAAAAATTCTTAAATTTGTTTTCCCATTTTCGATGCCAGCCACACAAAAAAATCATCGAAAAATAAAGAAAGCGAAAAAAAAAATTTTTAATTTTTTTTTCCCTTTTCAATGCCAGCCACAAAAAAAATCATCGAAAAATAAAAAAAAGCGAAAAAAAAATTCTTAAATTTATTTTCCCATTTTCGATGCCAGCCACACCAAAAAATCATCGAAAAATAAAATAAGGCGAAAATTATTTTTTTAATTTTTTTTTTCCATTTTCGATGCCAGCCACACCAAAAATTCATCGAAAAATAAAAAAAAAGGCGAAAAAATTTTTTTAATTTTTTTTTAACATTTTCGATGCCAGCCACAAAAAAAATCATCGAAAAATAAAAAAGGCAAAAAAAAATTCGAAATCGAAAAATAAAATAAGGCGAAAATTATTTTTTTTAATTTTTTTTTTCCATTTTCGATGCCAGCCACACCAAAAATTCATCGAAAAATAAAAAAAAAGGCGAAAAAAAAATTTATTTATTTTTTCCATTTTCGATGCCAGCCACACAAAAAAATCATCAAAAAAAAAAAATGGATTTTTTTTTTTTTATTTTTGATGCCAGCCACACAAAAAAATCATCGAAAAATAAAAAAATGGTAAAAAAATTTAAAATTTTTTTTTCCATTTTCGATGCCAGCCACAAAAAAAATCATCGAAAAATAAAAAAGACAAAAAAAAAATTCTTGATTTTTTTTCCCTTTTTCGGTGCCAGCCACAAAAAAAAAATCATTGAAAAATAAAAAAATGGAAAAAAAAAAATTAAATTTTTTTTTTTCCATTTTCGATGCCAGCCACACCAAAAAATCATCGAAAAATAAAAAAGACAAAAAAAAAATCTTGAATTTTTTTCCCTTTTTCGATGCCAGCCACACAAAAAAATCATCGAAAAAAAAGGCGAAATTTTTTTTAAATTTTTCTTTCCCATTTTCGATGCCAGTCACACAAAAAAATCATCGAAAAATAAAAAAGACAAAAAAAAAAATCTTAATTTTTTTTTCCATTTCGATGCCAGCCACACCAAAAAATCATCGAAAAATAATAAAGGCGAAAAAAAAAATTTAATTTTTTTTTTCAATTTTCGATGCCAACCACAAAAAAAAATCATCGAAAAATAAAAAAAGACAAAAAAAAATTCTTTTCTCTTTTTCGGTGCCAGCCACACAAAAAAATCATCGAAAAATAAAAAAAAAGGCGAAAAAAAAATTCTTAAATTTGTTTTCCCATTTTTGCTGCCAGCCACACAAAAAAATCATCGAAAAATAAAAAAGGCGAAATAAAATTTTTTAATTTTTTTTTTCCATTTTCGATGCCAGCCACAAAAAAAATCATCGAAAATTAAAAAAATGGAAAAAAAAAAATTTTAAATTTTTTTTTTCCATTTTCGATGCCAGCCACACCAAAAAATCATCGAAAAATAAAAAAGACAAAAAAAAACTCTTGAATTTTTTTCCCTTTTTCGATGCCAGCCACACAAAAAAATCATCGAAAAAAAAGGCTAAAATTATTTTTTAAATTTTTCTTTCCCATTTTCGATGCCAGTCACACAAAAAAATCATCGAAAAATAAAAAAGGCGAAAAAAACTTCTTAATTTTTTTTCCATTTCGATGCCAGCCACACCAAAAAATCATCGAAAAACAATAAAGGCGAAAAAAAAAATTAATTTTTTTTTTCATTTTCGATGCCAGCCACAAAAAAAATCATCGGAAAATAAAAAAGCCAAAAAAAAATTCTTGAATTTTTTTCCCTTTTTCGGTGCCAGCCACACAAAAAAATCATCGAAAAATAAAAAAAAAAAGAAAAAAAATTCTTAAATTTGTTTTCCCATTTTCGATGCCAGCCACACAAAAAAATCATCGAAAAATAAAAAAGGCGAAAAAAAACATTTTTAATTTTTTTTCCATTTTTGATGCAAGCCACAAAAAAAATCATCGAAAAATAAAAAAAGGCGAAAAAAAAAATTCTTAAATTTTATTTTCACATTTTCGATGCCAGCCACACAAAAAAATCATCGAAAAATAAAAAAAGGCGAAAAATTTTTTTTAATTTTTTTTTTCCATTTTCGATGCCAGCCACACCAAAAAATCATCGAAAAATAAAAAAAAGGCGAAAAAATTTTTTTTAATTTTTTTTTCCATTTTCGATGCCAGCCACACAAAAAAATCATCGAAAAATAAAAAAATGGAATTTTTTTTTCATTTTCGATGCCAGCCACAAAAAAAAATCATCGAAAAAAAAAAATGGAAAAAATAAATTTTAAATTTTTTTTTTCCATTTTCGATGCCAGCCACAAAAAAAATCATCGAAAAATAAAAAAAGACAAAAAAAAAATTCTTTTCCTTTTTTTGGTGCCAGCCACACAAAAAAATTATCGAAAAATAAAAAAAAGGCGAAAAAAAATTCTTAAATTTGTTTTCCCATTTTCGATGCCAGCCACAAAAAAATCATCAAAAAATAAAAAAGGCAAAAAAAAATTCTCGATTTTTTTTCCCTTTTTCGGTGCCAGCCACAAAAAAAAATCATCGAAAAATAAAAAAATGGAATTTTTTTTTCATTTTCGATGCCAGCCACAAAAAAAAATCATCGAAAAAAAAAAATGGAAAAAATAAATTTTAAATTTTTTTTTTCCATTTTCGATGCCAGCCACAAAAAAAAATCATCGAAAAATAAAAAAAGACAAAAAAAAAATTCTTTTCCTTTTTTCGGTGCCAGCCACACAAAAAAATTATCGAAAAATAAAAAAAAGGCGAAAAAAAATTCTTAAATTTGTTTTCCCATTTTCGATGCCAGCCACACAAAAAAATCATCGAAAAATAAAAAGAAGGTGAAAAAAAAAATTTAATTTTTTTTTCCATTTTTGATGCCTGCCACACCAAAAAATCATCGAAAAATAAAAAAGGCGAAAAAAAATTTTTAATTTTTATTTTCCATTTTCGATGCCAGCCACACAAAAAAAATCATCGAAAAATAAAAAAAGGCGGAAAAATTTTTTTAATTTTTTTTTTCCATTTCGATGCCAGCCACAAAAAAAATCATCGAAAAATAAAAAAGGCAAAAAAAAATTCTTGAATTTTTTTCCCTTTTTCGGTGCCAGCCACAAAAAAAATCATCGAAAAATAAAAAAAATGGAATTTTTTTTTTTTCATTTTCGATGCCAGCCACAAAAAAAAATCATCGAAAAATAAAAAAATGGAAAAAAAAATTTAAAATTTTTTTTTTCTATTTTGATGCCAGCCACAAAAAAATCATCAAAAAATAAAAAAGGCAAAAAAAAAATTCTTGAATTTTTTTCCCTTTTTCGGTGCCAGCCACACAAAAAAAAATCATCGAAAAATAAAAAAAATGGAATTATTTTTTTTTTTTATTTTTGATGCCAGCCACAAAAAAAAATCATCGAAAAATTAAAAAATGGAAAAAAAAAATTATTTCTTTTTTTTTCCATTTCGATGCCAGCCACAAAAAAATCATCGAAAAATAAAAAAGACAAAAAAAAAAAGTTCTTGATTTTTTTTCCCTTTTTTGGTGCCAGCCACACACAAAAATCATCGAAAAATTAAAAAAGGCGAAAAAAAAATTCTTAAATTTGTTTTCCCATTTTCGATGCCAGCCACACAAAAAAATCATCGAAAAATAAAAAAGGCGAAAAAAAAAATTCTTGAATTTTTTTCCCTTTTTCGATGCCAGCCACTCAAAAAAAATCATCGAATAATAAAAATAAATGGATTTTTTTTTTTTCATTTTTGATGCCAGCCACAAAAAAAATCATCGAAAAATAAAAAAATGGATAAAAAATTTATTTCTTTTTTTTTCCATTTTCGATGCCAGCCACAAAAAAAAATCATCGAAAAATAAAAAAGACAAAAAAAAAATCTTGAATTTTTTTTCCCTTTTTCGGTGCCAGCCACACAAAAAAATCATCGAAAAATAAAAAAAAAGGCGAAATTTTTTTTTTTTAATTTGTTTTCCCATTTTCGATGCCAGCCACACAAAAAAATCATCGAAAAATAAAAAAGGCGAAAAAAAATTTTTTAATTTTTTTTTTCCATTTTCGATGCCAGCCACAAAAAAAAATCATCGAAAAATAAAAACAGGCGAAAAAAAAAATTCTTAAATTTTATTTTCCCATTTCCGATGCCAGCCACATAAAAAAATCATCGAAAAATAAAAAAGGCGAAAAAAAATTTTAATTTTTTTTCCATTTTCGGTGCCAGCCACACCAAAAAATCATCGAAAAATAAAAAAAGGCGAAAAAAAAATTTTAATTTTTTTTTTCCATTTTCGATGCCAGCCACAAAAAAAATCATCGAAAAATAAAAACAGGCGAAAAAAAAATTTAATTTTTTTTTCCATTTTCGATGCCAGCCACAAAAAAAATCATCGAAAAATAAAAAAGGCAAAAAAAAATTCTTTAATTTGTTTTTCCATTTTTGATGCCAGCCACACAAAAAAAATTCTTTTCCTTTTTTCGGTGCCAGCCACACAAAAAAATTATCGAAAAATAAAAAAGGCGAAAAAAAAAATTTAATTTTTTTTTTCCATTTTCGATGCCAGCCACAAAAAAAATCATCGAAAAATAAAAACAGGCGAAAAAAAAAATTCTTAAATTTTATTTTCCCATTTTCGATGCCAGCCACATAAAAAAATCATCGATAAACAAAGGCGAAAATTTTTTTTTATTTTTTTTTCCATTTTCGATGCCAGCCGCACCAAAAAATCATCGAAAAATAAAAAAAGGCGAAAAAAAAATTTTAATTTTTTTTTTCCATTTTCGATGCCAGCCACACAAAAAAAATCATCGAAAAATAAAAAAAATGGAAAAAAAATGAATTATTTTTTTTTTCCATTTTTGATGCCAGCCACAAAAAAAATCATCGAAAAATAAAAAATGCAAAAAAAAAAATCTTGAATTTTTTTTCCCTTTTTCGGTGCCAGCTACACAAAAAAATCATCGAAAAATAAAAACAATGGAATTTTTTTTTTTTTTTTTTTCATTTTCGATGCCAGCCACAAAAAAAAATCATTGAAAAATAAAAAAATGGAAAAAAAATTTTTAAATTTTTTTTTTTCCATTTTCGATGCCAGCTACAAAAAAAATCATCGAAAAATAAAAAAGACAAAAAAAAAATTCTTGAATTTTTTTCCCTTTTTCGGTGCCAGCCACACAAAAAAATCATCGAAAAATAAAAAAAAGGCGAAAAAAAAATTCTTAAACTTGTTTTCCCATTTTCGATGCCAGCCACACAAAAAAATCATCGAAAAATAAAGAAAGCGAAAAAAAAAATTTTAATTTTTTTTTTTCCCTTTTCAATGCCAGCCACAAAAAAAATCATCGAAAAATAAAAAAAGGCGGTGCCAGCCACACACAAAAATCATCGAAAAATTAAAAAAGGCGAAAAAAAAATTCTTAAATTTGTTTTCCCATTTTCGATGCCAGCCACACAAAAAAATCATCGAAAAATAAAAAAGGCGAAAAAAAAATTCTTGAATTTTTTTCCCTTTTTCGATGCCATCCACTCAAAAAAAATCATCGAAAAATAAAAATAAATGGATTTTTTTTTTTCATTTTTGATGCCAGCCACAAAAAAAATCATCGAAAAATAAAAAAATGGATAAAAAATTTATTTCTTGTTTTTTCCATTTTCGATGCCAGCCACAAAAAAAAATCATCGAAAAATAAAAAAGACAAAAAAAAAATCTTGAATTTTTTTTCCCTTTTTCGGTGCCAGCCACACAAAAAAATCATCGAAAAATAAAAAAAAAAGGCGAAATTTTTTTTTTTAATTTGTTTTCCCATTTTCGATGCCAGCCACACAAAAAAATCATCGAAAAATAAAAAAGGCGAAAAAAAATTTTTTAATTTTTTTTTTCCATTTTCGATGCCAGCCACAAAAAAAAATCATCGAAAAATAAAAACAGGCGAAAAAAAAAATTCTTAAATTTTATTTTCCCATTTCCGATGCCAGCCACATAAAAAAATCATCGAAAAATAAAAAAGGCGAAAAAAAATTTTAATTTTTTTTCCATTTTCGGTGCCAGCCACACCAAAAAATCATCGAAAAATAAAAAAAGGCGAAAAAAAAATTTTAATTTTTTTTTTCCATTTTCGATGCCAGCCACAAAAAAAATCATCGAAAAATAAAAACGGGCGAAAAAAAAAAATTTAATTTTTTTTTCCATTTTCGATGCCAGCCACACAAAAAAATCATCGAAAAATAAAAAAGGCGAAAAAAAATTCTTTAATTTGTTTTTCCATTTTTGATGCCAGCCACACAAAAAAATCATCGAAAAATAAAAAAGGCGAAAAAAAAAATTTAATTTTTTTTTCCATTTTCGATGCCAGCCACAAAAAAAATCATCGAAAAATAAAAAAGGCAAAAAAAAATTCTTTAATTTGTTTTTCCATTTTTGATGCCAGCCACACAAAAAAATCATCGAAAAATAAAAAAGGCGAAAAAAAAAATTTAATTTTTTTTTTCCATTTTCGATGCCAGCCACAAAAAAAATCATCGAAAAATAAAAACAGGCGAAAAAAAAAATTCTTAAATTTTATTTTCCCATTTTCGATGCCAGCCACATAAAAAAATCATCGATAAACAAAGGCGAAAATTTTTTTTTATTTTTTTTCCATTTTCGATGCCAGCCGCACCAAAAAATCATCGAAAAATAAAAAAAGGCGAAAAAAAAATTTTAATTTTTTTTTTCCATTTTCGATGCCAGCCACACAAAAAAAATCATCGAAAAATAAAAAAAATGGAAAAAAAATAAATTATTTTTTTTTTCCATTTTTGATGCCAGCCACAAAAAAAATCATCGAAAAATAAAAAATGCAAAAAAAAAAATCTTGAATTTTTTTTCCCTTTTTCGGTGCCAGCTACACAAAAAAATCATCGAAAAATAAAAACAATGGAATTTTTTTTTTTTTTTTTTTCATTTTCGATGCCAGCCACAAAAAAAAATCATTGAAAAATAAAAAAATGGAAAAAAAAATTTTAAATTTTTTTTTTCCATTTTCGATGCCAGCTACAAAAAAAATCATCGAAAAATAAAAAAGACAAAAAAAAAATTCTTGAATTTTTTTCCCTTTTTCGGTGCCAGCCACACAAAAAAATCATCGAAAAATAAAAAAAGGCGAAAAAAAAATTCTTAAACTTGTTTTCCCATTTTCGATGCCAGCCACACAAAAAAATCATCGAAAAATAAAGAAAGCGAAAAAAAAAATTTTAATTTTTTTTTTCCCTTTTCAATGCCAGCCACAAAAAAAATCATCGAAAAATAAAAAAAGGCGAAAAAAAAATTCTTAAATTTATTTTCCCATTTTCGATGCCAGCCACACCAAAAAATCATCGAAAAATAAAATAAGGCGAAAATTATTTTTTTTAATTTTTTTTTTCCATTTTCGATGCCAGCCGCACCAAAAATTCATCGAAAAATAAAAAAAAAGTCGAAAAAATTTTTTTAATTTTTTTTAAACATTTTCGATGCCAGCCACAAAAAAAATCATCGAAAAATAAAAAAGGCAAAAAAAAATTCGAAATCGAAAAATAAAATAAGGCGAAAATTATTTTTTTTAATTTTTTTTTTCCATTTTCGATGCCAGCCACACCAAAAATTCATCGAAAAATAAAAAAAAGGCGAAAAAAAAATTTATTTTTTTTTTCCATTTTCGATGCCAGCCACACAAAAAAATCATCAAAAAAAAATGGATTTTTTTTTTTTTCATTTTTGATGCCAGCCACACAAAAAAATCATCGAAAAATAAAAAAATGGTAAAAAAAATTTAAATTTTTTTTTTCCATTTTCGATGCCAGCCACAAAAAAAATCATCGAAAAATAAAAAAGACAAAAAAAAAATTCTTGATTTTTTTTCCCTTTTTCGGTGCCAGCCACAAAAAAAAAATCATCGAAAAATAAAAAAAATGGAAAAAAATAAAATTAATTTTTTTTTTTCCATTTTCGATGCCAGCCACACCAAAAAATCATCGAAAAATAAAAAAGACAAAAAAAAAAATCTTGAATTTTTTTCCCTTTTTCGATGCCAGCCACACAAAAAAATCATCGAAAAAAAAGGCGAAATTTTTTTTTAAATTTTTCTTTCCCATTTTCGATGCCAGCCACACAAAAAAATCATCGAAAAATAAAAAAGACAAAAAAAAAATCTTATTTTTTTTTTCCATTTCGATGCCAGCCACACCAAAAAATCATCGAAAAATAATAAAGGCGAAAAAAAAATTTAATTTTTTTTTTCAATTTTCGATGCCAACCACAAAAAAAAATCATCGAAAAATAAAAAAAGACAAAAAAAAAATTCTTTTCCCTTTTTTGGTGCCAGCCACACAAAAAAATCATCGAAAAATAAAAAAAAAGGCGAAAAAAAAATTCTTAAATTTGTTTTCCCATTTTTGATGCCAGCCACACAAAAAAATCATCGAAAAATAAAAAAGGCGAAATAAATTTTTTTTATTTTTTTTTCCATTTTCGATGCCAGCCACAAAAAAAATCATCGAAAATTAAAAAAATGGAAAAAAAAATTTTAAATTTTTTTTTCCATTTTCGATGCCAGCCACACCAAAAAATCATCGAAAAACAAGGCGAAATTTTTTTTTAAATTTTTCTTTCCCATTTTCGATGCCAGTCACACAAAAAAATCATCGAAAAATAAAAAAGACAAAAAAAAAAATCTTAATTTTTTTTTCCATTTCGATGCCAGCCACACCAAAAAATCATCGAAAAATAATAAAGGCGAAAAAAAAATTTAATTTTTTTTTTCAATTTTCGATGCCAACCACAAAAAAAAATCATCGAAAAATAAAAAAAGACAAAAAAAAAATTCTTTTCCCTTTTTTGGTGCCAGCCACACAAAAAAATCATCGAAAAATAAAAAAAAAGGCGAAAAAAAAATTCTTAAATTTGTTTTCCCATTTTTGATGCCAGCCACACAAAAAAATCATCGAAAAATAAAAAAGGCGAAATAAAATTTTTTAATTTTTTTTTTCCATTTTCGATGCCAGCCACAAAAAAAATCTTCGAAAATTAAAAAAATGGAAAAAAAAAATTTTAAATTTTTTTTTCCATTTTCGATGCCAGCCACACCAAAAAATCATCGAAAAATAAAAAAGACAAAAAAAAAACTCTTGAATTTTTTTCCCTTTTTCGATGCCAGCCACTCAAAAAAAATCATCGAAAAATAAAAATAAATGGATTTTTTTTTTTCATTTTTGATGCCAGCCACAAAAAAAATCATCGAAAAATAAAAAAATGGATAAAAAATTTATTTCTTTTTTTTTCCATTTTCGATGCCAGCCACAAAAAAAAATCATCGAAAAATAAAAAAGACAAAAAAAAAAAATCTTGAATTTTTTTTCCCTTTTTCGGTGCCAGCCACACAAAAAAATCATCGAAAAATAAAAAAAAAGGCGAAATTTTTTTTTTTTAATTTGTTTTCCCATTTTCGATGCCAGCCACACAAAAAAATCATCGAAAAATAAAAAAGGCGAAAAAAAATTTTTTAATTTTTTTTTTCCATTTTCGATGCCAGCCACAAAAAAAAAATCATCGAAAAATAAAAACAGGCGAAAAAAAAAATTCTTAAATTTTATTTTCCCATTTCCGATGCCAGCCACATAAAAAAATCATCGAAAAATAAAAAAGGCGAAAAAAAATTTTATTTTTTTTTCCATTTTCGGTGCCAGCCACACCAAAAAATCATCGAAAAATAAAAAAAGGCGAAAAAAAAATTTTAATTTTTTTTTTCCATTTTCGATGCCAGCCACAAAAAAAATCATCGAAAAATAAAAACAGGCGAAAAAAAAAATTTAATTTTTTTTTTCCATTTTCGATGCCAGCCACACAAAAAAATCATCGAAAAATAAAAAAGGCGAAAAAAAATTCTTTAATTTGTTTTTCCATTTTTGATGCCAGCCACACAAAAAAATCATCGAAAAATAAAAAAGGCGAAAAAAAAAATTTAATTTTTTTTTCCATTTTCGATGCCAGCCACAAAAAAAATCATCGAAAAATAAAAAAGGCAAAAAAAAATTCTTTAATTTGTTTTTCCATTTTTGATGCCAGCCACACAAAAAAATCATCGAAAAATAAAAAAGGCGAAAAAAAAAAATTTAATTTTTTTTTTCCATTTTCGATGCCAGCCACAAAAAAAATCATCGAAAAATAAAAACAGGCGAAAAAAAAAATTCTTAAATTTTATTTTCCCATTTTCGATGCCAGCCACATAAAAAAATCATCGATAAACAAAGGCGAAAAATTTTTTTTATTTTTTTTCCATTTTCGATGCCAGCCGCACCAAAAAATCATCGAAAAATAAAAAAAGGCGAAAAAAAAATTTTAATTTTTTTTTTCCATTTTCGATGCCAGCCACACAAAAAAAATCATCGAAAAATAAAAAAAATGGAAAAAAAAATAAATTATTTTTTTTTTCCATTTTTGATGCCAGCCACAAAAAAAATCATCGAAAAATAAAAAATGCAAAAAAAAAAATCTTGAATTTTTTTTCCCTTTTTCGGTGCCAGCTACACAAAAAAATCATCGAAAAATAAAAACAATGGAATTTTTTTTTTTTTTTTTTTTCATTTTCGATGCCAGCCACAAAAAAAAATCATTGAAAAATAAAAAAATGGAAAAAAAAATTTTAAATTTTTTTTTTCCATTTTCGATGCCAGCTACAAAAAAAATCATCGAAAAATAAAAAAGACAAAAAAAAAATTCTTGAATTTTTTTCCCTTTTTCGGTGCCAGCCACACAAAAAAATCATCGAAAAATAAAAAAAGGCGAAAAAAAAATTCTTAAACTTGTTTTCCCATTTTCGATGCCAGCCACACAAAAAAATCATCGAAAAATAAAGAAAGCGAAAAAAAAAATTTTAATTTTTTTTTTCCCTTTTCAATGCCAGCCACAAAAAAAATCATCGAAAAATAAAAAAAGGCGAAAAAAAAATTCTTAAATTTATTTTCCCATTTTCGATGCCAGCCACACCAAAAAATCATCGAAAAATAAAATAAGGCGAAAATTATTTTTTTTAATTTTTTTTTTCCATTTTCGATGCCAGCCGCACCAAAAATTCATCGAAAAATAAAAAAAAAGTCGAAAAAATTTTTTTAATTTTTTTTAACATTTTCGATGCCAGCCACAAAAAAAAATCATCGAAAAATAAAAAAGGCAAAAAAAAATTCGAAATCGAAAAATAAAATAAGGCGAAAATTATTTTTTTTAATTTTTTTTTCCATTTTCGATGCCAGCCACACCAAAAATTCATCGAAAAATAAAAAAAAAGGCGAAAAAAAAATTTATTTTTTTTTTCCATTTTCGATGCCAGCCACACAAAAAAATCATCAAAAAAAAAATGGATTTTTTTTTTTCATTTTTGATGCAAGCCACACAAAAAAATCATCGAAAAATAAAAAAATGGTAAAAAAAATTTAAATTTTTTTTTTCCATTTTCGATGCCAGCCACAAAAAAAATCATCGAAAAATAAAAAAGACAAAAAAAAAATTCTTGATTTTTTTTCCCTTTTTCGGTGCCAGCCACAAAAAAAAATCATCGAAAAATAAAAAAAATGGAAAAAAATAAAATTTATTTTTTTTTTTTCCATTTTCGATGCCAGCCACACCAAAAAATCATCGAAAAATAAAAAAGACAAAAAAAAAATCTTGAATTTTTTTCCCTTTTTCGATGCCAGCCACACAAAAAAATCATCGAAAAAAAAGGCGAAATTTTTTTTTAAATTTTTCTTTCCCATTTTCGATGCCAGTCACACAAAAAAATCATCGAAAAATAAAAAAGACAAAAAAAAAAATCTTAATTTTTTTTCCATTTCGATGCCAGCCACACCAAAAAATCATCGAAAAATAATAAAGGCGAAAAAAAAAATTTAATTTTTTTTTTCAATTTTCGATGCCAACCACAAAAAAAAATCATCGAAAAATAAAAAAAGACAAAAAAAAAATTCTTTTCCCTTTTTCGGTGCCAGCCACACAAAAAAATCATCGAAAAATAAAAAAAAAGGCGAAAAAAAAATTCTTTAATTTGTTTTCCCATTTTTGATGCCAGCCACACAAAAAAATCATCGAAAAATAAAAAAGGCGAAATAAAATTTTTTTATTTTTTTTTCCATTTTCGATGCCAGCCACAAAAAAAATCATCGAAAATTAAAAAAATGGAAAAAAAAAATTTTAAATTTTTTTTTCCATTTTCGATGCCAGCCACACCAAAAAATCATCGAAAAAAAAGGCGAAATTTTTTTTTAAATTTTTCTTTCCCATTTTCGATGCCAGTCACACAAAAAAATCATCGAAAAATAAAAAAGACAAAAAAAAAAATCTTAATTTTTTTTTCCATTTCGATGCCAGCCACACCAAAAAATCATCGAAAAATAATAAAGGCGAAAAAAAAAATTTAATTTTTTTTTTCAATTTTCGATGCCAACCAAAAAAAAAATCATCGAAAAATAAAAAAAGACAAAAAAAAAAAATTCTTTTCCCTTTTTCGGTGCCAGCCACACAAAAAAATCATCGAAAAATAAAAAAAAAGGCGAAAAAAAAATTCTTAAATTTGTTTTCCCATTTTTGATGCCAGCCACACAAAAAAATCATCGAAAAATAAAAAAGGCGAAATAAAATTTTTTATTTTTTTTTTCCATTTTCGATGCCAGCCACAAAAAAAATCATCGAAAATTAAAAAAATGGAAAAAAAAAATTTTAAATTTTTTTTTCCATTTTCGATGCCAGCCAAACCAAAAAATCATCGAAAAATAAAAAAGACAAAAAAAAAACTCTTGAATTTTTTTCCCTTTTTCGATGCCAGCCACACAAAAAAATCATCGAAAAAAAAAGGCTAAAAATTTTTTTTAAATTTTTCTTTCCCATTTTCGATGCCAGTCACACAAAAAAATCATCGAAAAATAAAAAAGGCGAAAAAAACTTCTTAATTTTTTTTCCATTTCGATGCCAGCCACACCAAAAAATCATCGAAAAACAATAAAGGCGAAAAAAAAAAATTAATTTTTTTTTTCATTTTCGATGCCAGCCACAAAAAAAATCATCGAAAATTAAAAAAATGGAAAAAAAAAATTTAAATTTTTTTTTCCATTTTCGATGCCAGCCAAACCAAAAAATCATCGAAAAATAAAAAAGACAAAAAAAAAACTCTTGAATTTTTTTCCCTTTTTCGGTGCCAGCCACACAAAAAAATCATCGAAAAATAAAAAAAAAAAAGAAAAAAAAATTCTTAAATTTGTTTTCCCATTTTCGATGCCAGCCACACAAAAAAATCATCGAAAAATAAAAAAGGCGAAAAAAAACATTTTTAATTTTTTTTCCATTTTTGATGCAAGCCACAAAAAAAAATCATCGAAAAATAAAAAAAAGGCGAAAAAAAAAATTCTTAAATTTTATTTTCACATTTTCGATGCCAGCCACACAAAAAAATCATCGAAAAATTAAAAAAGGCGAAAAATTTTTTTTAATTTTTTTTTCCATTTTCGATGCCAGCCACACCAAAAAATCATCGAAAAATAAAAAAAAGGCGAAAATTTTTTTTTTAATTTTTTTTTCCATTTTCGATGCCAGCCACACAAAAAAATCATCGAAAAATAAAAATATGGAAAAAAAATTTAATTTTTTTTTCCATTTTCGATGCCAGCCACAAAAAAATCATCAAAAAATAAAAAAGGCAAAAAAAAATTCTCGATTTTTTTTTTCCTTTTTCGGTGCCAGCCACAAAAAAAAATCATCGAAAATAAAAAAATGGAATTTTTTTTTTCATTTTCGATGCCAGCCACAAAAAAAAATCATCGAAAAAAAAAATGGAAAAAATAAATTTTAAATTTTTTTTTTCCATTTTCGATGCCAGCCACAAAAAAAAATCATCGAAAAATAAAAAAAGACAAAAAAAAAATTCTTTTCCTTTTTTTGGTGCCAGCCACACAAAAAAATTATCGAAAAATAAAAAAAAGGCGAAAAAAAATTCTTAAATTTGTTTTCCCATTTTCGATGCCAGCCACACAAAAAATCATCGAAAAATAAAAAAGGCGAAAAAAAAAATTTTAATTTTTTTTTCCATTTTTGATGCCAGCTACAAAAAAAATCATCGAAAAATAAAAAAATGGAAAAAAAAAATTTATTTCTTTTTTTTTCTATTTTCGATGCCAGCCACAAAAAAAATCATCGAAAAATAAACAAGACAAAAAAAAAAAATCTTGATTTTTTTTTCCCTTTTTCGGTGCCAGCCACACAAAAAAATCATCGAAAAATAAAAAAAAGGCGAAAAAAAAAATTCTTAAATTTGTTTTCCCATTTTCGATGCCAGTAATAAAAAAAAGGCGAAAAAAAATTTCTTAAATTTTATTTTCCCATTTTCGATGCCAGCCACACCAAAAAATCATCGAAAAATTAAAAAAGGCGTAACAATTTTTTTTAATTTTTTTTTTTCCATTTTCGATGCCAGCCACACAAAAAAATCATCGAAAAATAAAAAAATGGAAAAAAAAATTTAATTTTTTTTCCATTTTCGATGCCAGCCACAAAAAAAATCATCAAAAAATAAAAAACGCAAAAAAAATTCTTGAATTTTTTTTCCCTTTTTCGGTGCCAGCCACACAAAAAAAATCATCGAATAATAAAAAAATGGATTTTTTTTTTTCCATTTTCGATGCCAGCCACAAAAAAAAATCATCGAAAAATAAAAACAGGCGAAAAAAAAATTCTTAAATTTTATTTTCCCATTTCCGATGCCAGCCACATAAAAAAATCATCGAAAAATAAAAAAGGCGAAAATTTTTTTTAATTTTTTTTCCATTTTTGATGCCAGCCACACCAAAAAATCATCGAAAAATAAAAAAAGGCGAAAAAAAAATTTTAATTTTTTTTTTCCATTTTCGATGCCAGCCACACCAAAAAATCATCGAAAAATTAAAAAAGGCGTAACAATTTTTTTTAATTTTTTTTTTTCCATTTTCGATGCCAGCCACACAAAAAAAATCATCGAAAAATAAAATAAATGGAAAAAAATAAATTATTTTTTTTTTCCATTTTCGATGCCAGCTACAAAAAAAAATCATCGAAAAATAAAAAAGACAAAAAAAAAATTCTTGAATTTGTTTTCCCATTTTCGATGCCAGCCACACAAAAAAATCATCGAAAAATAAAAAAAGCGAAAAAAAAAATTTTTAATTTTTTTTTCCATTCTCGATGCCAGCCACAAAAAAAATCATCGAAAAATAAAAAAAGGCAAAAAAAAAATCTTGATTTTTTTTTCCCTTTTTCGGTGCCAGCCACAAAAAAAAATCATCGAAAAATATAATTTTTTTTTTTTTTTTCCATTTTTGATGCCAGCCACAAAAAAAATCATCAAAAATAAAAAAATGGAAAAAAAATTATTTCATTTTTTTTCCATTTTCGATGCCAGCCACAAAAAAATCATCGAAAAATAAAAAAGACAAAAAAAAAAAAACCTTGAATTTTTTTTTCCCTTTTTCGGTGCCAGCCACACAAAAAAATCATCGAAAAATAAAAACAATGGAATTTTTTTTTTTTCATTTTCGATGCCAGCCACAAAAAAAAATCATCGAAAAATAAAAAAATGGAAAAAAAAATTTTAAAATTTTTTTTTTTCCATTTTCGATGCCAGCCACATCAACAAATCATCGAAAAATAAAAAAAGGCGAAAAAAAAAAATTTAATTTTTTTTTTCCATTTTCGATGCCAGCCACACAAAAAAAATCATCGAAAAATAAAAAAAATGGAAAAAAAAAAATTATTTTTTTTTTCCATTTTCGATGCCAGCCACAAAAAAAATCATCGAAAAATAAAAAAGGCAAAAAAAAATTCTTGATTTTTTTTTCCCTTTTTCGGTGCCAGCCACACAAAAAAATCATCGAAAAATAAAAACAATGGAATTTTTTTTTTTTTCATTTTCAATGCCAGCCACAAAAAAAAATCATCGAAAAATAAAAAAATGGAAAAAAAAATTTTAAATTTTTTTTTCCATTTTTGATGCCAGCTACAAAAAAAAATCATCGAAAAATAAAAAAGACGAAAAAAAAATTCTTGAATTTTTTTCCCTTTTTCGGTGCCAGCCACACAAAAAAATCATCGAAAAATAAAAAAAGGCGAAAAAAAATTCTTAAATTTGTTTTCCCATTTTCGATGCCAGCCACACAAAAAAATCATCGAAAAATAAAAAAAAAGCGAAAAAAAAAATTTTAAATTTTTTTTTTCCATTTTCGATGCCAGCCACAAAAAAAATCATCGAAAAATAAAAAAGGCAAAAAAAAATTCTTGAATTTTTTTTCCTTTTTTGGTGCCAGCCACACAAAAAAATCAACAAAAAATAAAAAAAGGCGAAAAAAAATTCTTAAATTTGTTTTCCCATTTTCGATATCAGCCACACAAAAAAATCATCGAAAAATAAAAAAAAGCGAAAAAAAATTTTTTTAATTTTTTTTTCCATTTTCGATGCCAGCCACAAAAAAAAAATCATCGAAAAATAAAAAAAATGGAAAAAAAAAATTTTAAATTTTTTTTTCCATTTTCGATGCCAGCCACAAAAAAAATCATCGAAAAATAAAAAAGACAAAAAAAAAATTCTTGAATTTTTTCCCTTTTTCGGTGCCAGCCACACAAAAAAATCATCGAAAAAAAAGGCGAAAATTTTTTTTAAATTTTTCTTTCCCATTTTCGATGCCAGTCACAAAAAAAAATCATCGAAAAATAAAAAAGGCGAAAAAAACTTCTTAATTTTTTTTTCCATTTCGATGCCAGCCACACCAAAAAATCATCGAAAAATAATAAAGGCGAAAAAAAAATTTTTAAATTTTTTTTTCCATTTTCGATGCCAGCCACAAAAAAAAATCATCGAAAAATAAAAAAAGGCGAAAAAAAATATTTAATTTTTTTTTCCATTTTCGATGCCAGCCACAAAAAAAATCATCGAAAAATAAAAAAAGGCGAAAAAAAATTTCTTAAATTTTATTTTTCCATTTTCGATGCCAGCCACACCAAAAAATCATCGATAAATAAAAAAAAGGCGAAAAAAAAAATCTTAAATTTGTTTTCCCTTTTTCGGTGCCAGCCACACAAAAAAATCATCGAAAAATAAAAAAAAGGCGAAAAAAAAAAATCTTGAATTTTTTTCCCTTTTTCGATGCCAGCCACACAAAAAAACCATCGAAAAAAAAGGCTAAAATTTTTTTTTAATTTTTCATCATCTTCATCATCGAAAAATAAAAAAGGCAAAAAAAAATTCTTAAATTTGTTTTTCCATTTTTGATGCCAGCCACACAAAAAAAATCATCGAAAAATAAAAAAATGCGAAAAAAAAAATTTAATTTTTTTTTTCCATTTTCGATGCAAGCCACAAAAAAATCATCGAAAAATAAAAACAGGCGAAAAAAAAATTCTTAAATTTTATTTTCCCATTTTCGATGCCAGCCACATAAAAAATCATCGAAAAATAAACAAAAGCGAAAAAAAATTTTAATTTTTTTTCCATTTTTGATGCCAGCCACACCAAAAAATCATCGAAAAATAAAAAAAGGCGAAAAAAATTTTTTAATTTTTTTTTTTCATTTTCGATGCCAGCCACACAAAAAAAATCAACGAAAAATAAAAAAATGGAAAAAAAAAATTATTTTTTTTTTCCATTTTCGATGTCAGCCACAAAAAAAATCATCGAAAAATAAAAAAGGCAAAAAAAAATTCTTGAATTTTTTTTCCCTTTTTCGGTGCCAGCCACACAAAAAAATCATCGAAAAATAAAAAGGCGAAAAAAAAATTCTTAAATTTGTTTTCCCTTTTTCGGTGCCAGCCACACAAAAAAATCATCGAAAAATAAAAAAAAGGCGAAAAAAAAAAATCTTGAATTTTTTTCCCTTTTTCGATGCCAGCCACACAAAAAAACCATCGAAAAAAAAGGCTAAAATTTTTTTTTAATTTTTCATCATCTTCATCATCGAAAAATAAAAAAGGCAAAAAAAAATTCTTAAATTTGTTTTTCCATTTTTGATGCCAGCCACACAAAAAAAATCATCGAAAAATAAAAAAATGCGAAAAAAAAAATTTAATTTTT
This sequence comes from Ochlerotatus camptorhynchus, assembly GCF_037179485.1. Lineage (NCBI taxonomy): Eukaryota > Metazoa > Arthropoda > Insecta > Diptera > Culicidae > Ochlerotatus > Ochlerotatus camptorhynchus. The sequence goes on along the minus strand of NW_027041267.1, from coordinate 97,488 downwards.
TTTTTCCATTTTCGATGCAAGCCACAAAAAAATCATCGAAAAATAAAAACAGGCGAAAAAAAAATTCTTAAATTTTATTTTCCCATTTTCGATGCCAGCCACATAAAAAATCATCGAAAAATAAACAAAAGCGAAAAAAAATTTTAATTTTTTTTCCATTTTTGATGCCAGCCACACCAAAAAATCATCGAAAAATAAAAAAAGGCGAAAAAAATTTTTTAATTTTTTTTTTTCATTTTCGATGCCAGCCACAAAAAAAAATCAACGAAAAATAAAAAAAGGCGAAAAAAAAATTCTTAAATTTTATTTTTCCATTTTCGATGCCAGCCACACCAAAAAATCATCGAAAAATAAAAAAACGCGAAAAAATTTTTTAATTTTTTTTTCCATTTTCGATGCAAGCTACACCAAAAATTCATCGAAAAATAAAAAAAGGCGAAAAAAAAATTTTTAATTTTTTTTTCCATTTTCGATGCCAGCCACAAAAAAAAATCATCAAAAAATAAAAAAGACAAAAAAAAATTCTTGAATTTTTTTTTTCCTTTTTTGATGCCAGCCGCACAAAAAAATCATCAAAAAATAAAAAAATGGAATTTTTTTTTTTTTCATTTTTGATGCCAGCCACAAAAAAAAATCATCGAAAAATAAAAAAATGGAAAAAAAAAAATTTTTAATTTTTTTTTCCATTTTCGATGCCAGCCACAAAAAAAATCATCGAAAAATAAAAAAGACAAAAAAAAAATTCTTGAATTTTTTTCCCTTTTTCGGTGCCAGCCACACAAAAAAATCATCGAAAAATAAAAAAGGCAAAAAAAAAATTCTTGAATTTTTTTCCCTTTTTCGGTGCCAGCCACACAAAAAAATCATCGAAAAATAAAAAAAGGCAAAAAAAAATTCTTAAATTTGTTTTTCCATTTTTGATGCCAGCCACACAAAAAAATCATCGAAAAATAAAAAAGGCGAAAAAAAAATTTTAATTTTTTTTTTCCATTTTCGATGCCAGCCACACAAAAAAAAAATCATCGAAAAATAAAATAAATGGAAAAAAATAAATTATTTTTTTTTCCATTTTCGATGCCAGCCACAAAAAAATCATCGAAAAATAAAAAAGACAAAAAAAAATTCTTGAATTTTTTTCCCTTTTTCGGTGCCAGCCACACCAAAAATTCATCGAAAAATAAAAAAAGGCGAAAAAAAAATTTTTAATTTTTTTTTCCATTTTCGATGCCAGCCACAAAAAAAAATCATCGAAAAATAAAAAAGACAAAAAAAAATTCTTGAATTTTTTTTTTCCTTTTTTGGTGCCAGCCGCACAAAAAAATCATCAAAAAATAAAAAAATTGAATTTTTTTTTTTCATTTTTGATGCCAGCCACAAAAAAAAATCATCGAAAAATAAAAAAATGGAAAAAAAAAAATTTTTAATTTTTTTTCCATTTTTGATGCCAGCCACAAAAAAAATCATCGAAAAATAAAAAAGACAAAAAAAAAATTCTTGAATTTTTTTCCCTTTTTCGGTGCCAGCCACACAAAAAAATCATCGAAAAATAAAAAAGGCAAAAAAAAATTCTTAAATTTGTTTTTCCATTTTTGATGCCAGCCACACAAAAAAATCATCGAAAAATAAAAAAGGCGAAAAAAAAATTTTAATTTTTTTTTTCCATTTTCGATGCCAGCCACACAAAAAAAAATCATCGAAAAATAAAATAAATTGAAAAAAATAAATTATTTTTTTTTCCATTTTCGATGCCAGCCACAAAAAAATCATCGAAAAATAAAAAAGACAAAAAAAAAATTCTTGAATTTTTTTCCCTTTTTCGGTGCCAGCCACACAAAAAAATCATCGAAAAATAAAAAAAGGCAAAAAAAAATTCTTAAATTTGTTTTTCCGTTTTTGATGCCAGCCACACAAAAAAATCATCGAAAAATAAAAAAGGCGAAAAAAAAAATTTAATTTTTTTTTTCCATTTTCGATGCCAGCCACAAAAAAAATCATCGAAAAATAAAAACAGGCGAAAAAAAAAATTCTTAAATTTTATTTTCCCATTTTCGATGCCAGCCACATGAAAAAAATCATCGAAAAATAAACAAAGGCGAAAAAATTTTTCAATTTTTTTTCCATTTTCGATGCCAGCCACACCAAAAAATCATCGAAAAATAAAAAAAGGCGAAAAAAAAATTTTAATTTTTTTTTTCCATTTTCGATGCCAGCCACACAAAAAAAATCATCGAAAAATAAAATAAATGGAAAAAAATAAATTATTTTTTTTCCATTTTCGATGCCAGCTACAAAAAAAATTCATCGAAAAATAAAAAAGACAAAAAAAAAATTCTTGAATTTGTTTTCCCATTTTCGATGCCAGCCACACAAAAAAATCATCGAAAAATAAAAAAAGCGAAAAAAAAATTTTTAATTTTTTTTTCCATTCTCGATGCCAGCCACAAAAAAAATCATCGAAAAATAAAAAAAGGCAAAAAAAAATTCTTGATTTTTTTTTCCCTTTTTCGGTGCCAGCCACAAAAAAAAATCATCGAAAAATAAAAATTTTTTTTTTTTTTTTTTCCATTTTTGATGCCAGCCACAAAAAAAATCATCAAAAATAAAAAAATGGAAAAAAAATTATTTCATTTTTTTTCCATTTTCGATGCCAGCCACAAAAAAATCATCGAAAAATAAAAAAGACAAAAAAAAAAACCTTGAATTTTTTTTCCCTTTTTCGGTGCCAGCCACACAAAAAAATCATCGAAAAATAAAAACAATGGAATTTTTTTTTTTTCATTTTCGATGCCAGCCACAAAAAAAAATCATCGAAAAATAAAAAAATGGAAAAAAAAATTTTAAAATTTTTTTTTTCCATTTTCGATGCCAGCCACACCAAAAAATCATCGAAAAATAAAAAAAGGCGAAAAAAAAAATTTAATTTTTTTTTTCCATTTTCGATGCCAGCCACAAAAAAAATCATCGAAAAATAATAACAGGCGAAAAAAAAATTCTTAAATTTTATTTTCCCATTTTCGATGCCAGCCACATAAAAAATCATCGAAAAAAATTTTTAATTTTTTTTCCATTTTCGATGCCAGCCACATAAAAAATCATCGAGAAATAAACAAAGGCGAAAAAAATTTTTAATTTTTTTTCCATTTTCGATGCCAGCCACACCAAAAAATCATCGAAAAATAAAAAAAGGCGAAAAAAAATTTTTAATTTTTTTTTTTCCATTTTCGATGCCAGCCACACAAAAAAAATCATCGAAAAATAAAAAAAATGGAAAAAAAAAAATTATTTTTTTTTTCCATTTTCGATGCCAGCCACAAAAAAAATCATCGAAAAATAAAAAAGGCAAAAAAAAATTCTTGATTTTTTTTTCCCTTTGTCGGTGCCAGCCACACAAAAAAATCATCGAAAAATAAAAACAATGGAATTTTTTTTTTTTTTCTTTTTCAATGCCAGCCACAAAAAAAAAATCATCGAAAAATAAAAAAATGGAAAAAAAAATTTTAAATTTTTTTTTCCATTTTCGATGCCAGCTACAAAAAAAAATCATCGAAAAATAAAAAAGACGAAAAAAAAATTCTTGAATTTTTTTCCCTTTTTCGGTGCCAGCCACACAAAAAAATCATCGAAAAATAAAAAAAGGCGAAAAAAATTCTTAAATTTGTTTTCCCATTTTCGATGCCAGCCACACAAAAAAATCATCGAAAAATAAAAAAAAGCGAAAAAAAAATTTTTAAATTTTTTTTTTCCATTTTCGATGCCAGCCACAAAAAAAATCATCGAAAAATAAAAAAGGCAAAAAAAAATTCTGGAATTTTTTTTCCTTTTTTGGTGCCAGCCACACAAAAAAATCATCAAAAAATAAAAAAAGGCGAAAAAAAATTCTTAAATTTGTTTTCCCATTTTCGATATCAGCCACACAAAAAAATCATCGAAAAATAAAAAAAAGCGAAAAAATTTTTTTTAAATTTTTTTTTTCCATTTTCGATGCCAGCCACAAAAAAAAATCATCGAAAAATAAAAAAATGGAAAAAAAAATTTTAAATTTTTTTTTCCATTTTCGATGCCAGCCACAAAAAAAATCATCGAAAAATAAAAAAGACAAAAAAAAAATTCTTGAATTTTTTCCCTTTTTCGGTGCCAGCCACACAAAAAAATCATCGAAAAAAAAGGCGAAAATTTTTTTTAAATTTTTCTTTCCCATTTTCGATGCCAGTCACAAAAAAAAATCATCGAAAAATAAAAAAAGGCGAAAAAAACTTCTTAATTTTTTTTCCATTTCGATGCCAGCCACACCAAAAAATCATCGAAAAATAATAAAGGCGAAAAAAAAATTTTTAAATTTTTTTTTCCATTTTCGATGCCAGCCACAAAAAAAAATCATCGAAAAATAAAAAAAGGCGAAAAAAAATATTTAATTTTTTTTTCCATTTTCGATGCCAGCCACAAAAAAAATCATCGAAAAATAAAAAAAGGCGAAAAAAAATTTCTTAAATTTTATTTTTCCATTTTCGATGCCAGCCACACCAAAAAATCATCGATAAATAAAAAAAAGGCGAAAAAAAAAATCTTAAATTTGTTTTCCCTTTTTCGGTGCCAGCCACACAAAAAAATCATCGAAAAATAAAAAAAAGGCGAAAAAAAAAAATCTTGAATTTTTTTCCCTTTTTCGATGCCAGCCACACAAAAAAATCATCGAAAAAAAAGGCTAAAATTTTTTTTTAATTTTTCATCATCTTCATCATCGAAAAATAAAAAAGGCAAAAAAAAATTCTTAAATTTGTTTTTCCATTTTTGATGCCAGCCACACAAAAAAAATCATCGAAAAATAAAAAAAATGCGAAAAAAAAAAATTAATTTTTTTTTTCCATTTTCGATGCAAGCCACAAAAAAATCATCGAAAAATAAAAACAGGCGAAAAAAAAATTCTTAAATTTTATTTTCCCATTTTCGATGCCAGCCCCACATAAAAAAATCATCGAAAAATAAACAAAAGCGAAAAAAAATTTTAATTTTTTTTCCATTTTTGATGCCAGCCACACCAAAAAATCATCGAAAAATAAAAAAAGGCGAAAAAAATTTTTTAATTTTTTTTTTCCATTTTCGATGCCAGCCACACAAAAAAAATCAACGAAAAATAAAAAAATGGAAAAAAAAATTATTTTTTTTTTCCATTTTCGATGCCAGCCACAAAAAAAATCATCGAAAAATAAAAAAGGCAAAAAAAAATTCTTGAATTTTTTTTCCCTTTTTCGGTGCCAGCCACACAAAAAAATCATCGAAAAATAAAAACAATGGAATTTTTTTTTTTTTTTTTTCATTTCCAATGCCAGCCACAAAAAAAAAATCATCGAAAAATAAAAAAATGGAAAAAAAAATTTAAATTTTTTTTTTCCATTTCCGATGCCAGCTAGAAAAAAAAATCATCGAAAAATAAAAAAGACAAAAAAAAAATTCTTGAATTTTTTCCCCTTTTTCGGTGCCAGCCACACAAAAAAATCATCGAAAAATAAAAAAAGGCGAAAACAAAATTCTTAAATTTGTTTTCCCATTTTCGATGCCAGCCACACAAAAAAATCATCGAAAAATAAAAAAAAGCGAAAAAAAATTTTTTATTTTTTTTTTTTAATTTTCGATGCCAGCCACAAAAAAAAATCATCGAAAAATAAAAAAAGGCGAAAAAAAAATTCTTAAATTTTATTTTCCCATTTTCGATGCCAGCCACACCAAAAAATCATCGAAAAATAAAAAAGGCAAAAAAAAATTCTTGAATTTTTTTTTCCTTTTTTGGTGCCAGCCACACAAAAAAATCATCAAAAAATAAAAAAATGGAATTTTTTTTTTTTTTTTTTCATTTTTGATGCCAGCCACAAAAAAAAATCATCGAAAAATAAAAAAATGGAAAAAAAAAATTTTAAATTTTTTTTTTCCATTTTCGATGCCAGAAACAAAAAAAATCATCGAAAAATAAAAAAGACAAAAAAAAAAATCTTAAATTTTTTTCCCTTTTTCGGTGCCAGCCACAAAAAAAATCATCGAAAAATAAAAAAAATGGAAAAAAAAAATTTAAATTTTTTTTTCCATTTTCGATGTCGGCCACACCAAAAAATCATCGAAAAATAAAAAAGACAAAAAAAAAATCTTGAATTTTTTTCCCTTTTTCGATGCCAGCCACACAAAAAAATCATCGAAAAATAAAAAAAGGCGAAAAAAAAAATTCTTAAATTTGTTTTCCCATTTTCGATGCCAGCCACACCAAAAAATCATCGAAAAATAAAAAAGGCGAAAAAAAAAATTTAATTTTTTTTTTCCATTTTTGATGCCAGCCACAAAAACAAAATCATCGAAAAATAAAAAAAAGGCGAACAAAAATTTCTTAAATTTTATTTTCCCATTTTCGATGCCAGCCACACAAAAAAATCATCGAAAAATTAAAAGAGACGAAAAAATTTTTTTTTATTTTTTTTTTCCATTTTCGATGCCAGCCACACCAAAAAATCATCGAAAAATAAAAAAAAAGGCGAAAAAAAACTTTTTAATTTTTTTTTTCATTTTCGATTCCAGCCCCACATAAAAAAATCATCGAAAAATTAAAAAAGCGGAATTTTTTTTTTTTTTTCCATTTTCGATGCCAGCCACAAAAAAAATCATCAAAAAATAAAAAAGGCAAAAAAAAATTCTTGATTTTTTTCCCTTTTTCGGTGCCAGCCACACAAAAATAAAATCATCGAAAAATAAAAAATTGAATTTTTTTTTTTCATTTTCAATGCCAGCCACAAAAAAAAATCATCGAAAAATAAAAAAAAAGGCGAAAAAAAAATTCTTAAATTTGTTTTCCATTTTCGATGCCAGCCACACAAAAAAATCATCGAAAAATAAAAAAGGCGAAAAATTTTTTTTTAATTTTTTTTTTCCATTTTCAATGCCATCCGCAAAAAAAATCATCGAAAAATAAAAAAATGGAAAAAAACAACTTTTAATTTTTTTTTCCATTTTCGATGCCAGCCACAAAAAAAATTATCGAAAAATAAAAAAGACAAAAAAAAAATTCTTGAATTTTTTTCCCTTTTTCGGTGCCAGCCACACAAAAAAAATCATCGAAAAATAAAAAAAGGGGAAAAAAAAATTCTTAAATTTGTTTTCCCATTTTCGATGCCAGCCACACAAAAAAAAATCATCGAATAATAAAAAGAGGGGAAAAAAAATTTTAAATTTTTTTTTCCATTTTCGATGCCTGCTACAAAAAAAAAATCATCGGAAAATAAAAAAAGGCAAAAAAAAAATTCTTAAATTTGTTTTCCCATTTTCGATGCCAGCCACACAAAAAAATCATCGAAAAATAAAAGAGGCGAAAAAAATTTTTTAATTTTTTTTTTCCATTTTCGGTGCCAGCTACACAAAAAAATCATCGAAAAATAGAAAAAGGCGAAAAAAAAATTCTTAAATTTTATTTTCCCATTTTCCCACACCAAAAAATCATCGAAAAATAAAAAGAAGGCGAAAAAAATATTTTTAAATTTTTTTTTCCATTTTCGATGCCAGCCACACCAAAAAATCATCGAAAAATAAAAAAAGGCGAAAAAAAATTTTTAATTTTTTTTTTCCATTTTCGATGCCAGCCACACAAAAAAAATCATCGAAAAATAAAAAAAATGGAAAAAAAAAAATTATTTTTTTTTTGCCATTTTCGATGCCAGCCACAAAAAAAATCATCGAAAAATAAAAAAGGCAAAAAAAAATTCTTGATTTTTTTTTCCCTTTTTCGGTGCCAGCCACACAAAAAAATCATCGAAAAATAAAAACAATGGAATTTTTTTTTTTTTTCCTTTTCAATGCCAGCCACAAAAAAAAAATCATCGAAAAATAAAAAAATGGAAAAAAAAAAATTTTAAATTTTTTTTTCCATTTTCGAAAAATAAAAAAGACGAAAAAAAAATTCTTGAATTTTTTTCCCTTTTTCGGTGCCAGCCACACAAAAAAATCATCGAAAAATAAAAAAAGGCGAAAAAAAATTCTTAAATTTGTTTTCCCATTTTCGATGCCAGCCACACAAAAAAATCATCGAAAAATAAAAAAAAAGCGAAAAAAAAATTTTAAAATTTTTTTTTTCCATTTTCGATGCCAGCCACAAAAAAAATCATCGAAAAATAAAAAAGGCAAAAAAAAATTCTTGAATTTTTTTTCCTTTTTTGGTGCCAGCCACACAAAAAAATCATCAAAAAATAAAAAAAGGCGAAAAAAAATTCTTAAATTTGTTTTCCCATTTTCGATATCAGCCACACAAAAAAATCATCGAAAAATAAAAAAAAGCGAAAAAAATTTTTTTAAATTTTTTTTTTCCATTTTCGATGCCAGCCACAAAAAAAAATCATCGAAAAATAAAAAAATGGAAAAAAAAAATTTTAAATTTTTTTTTCCATTTTCGATGCCAGCCACAAAAAAAATCATCGAAAAATAAAAAAGACAAAAAAAAAATTCTTGAATTTTTTCCCTTTTTCGGTGCCAGCCACACAAAAAAATCATCGAAAAAAAAGGCGAAAATTTTTTTTAAATTTTTCTTTCCCATTTTCGATGCCAGTCACAAAAAAAAATCATCGAAAAATAAAAAAGGCGAAAAAAACTTCTTAATTTTTTTTTCCATTTCGATGCCAGCCACACCAAAAAATCATCGAAAAATAATAAAGGCGAAAAAAAAATTTTTAAATTTTTTTTTCCATTTTCGATGCCAGCCACAAAAAAAAATCATCGAAAAATAAAAAAAGGCGAAAAAAAATATTTAATTTTTTTTTTCCATTTTCGATGCCAGCCACAAAAAAAATCATCGAAAAATAAAAAAAGGCGAAAAAAAATTTCTTAAATTTTATTTTTCCATTTTCGATGCCAGCCACACCAAAAAATCATCGATAAATAAAAAAAAGGCGAAAAAAAAAATCTTAAATTTGTTTTCCCTTTTTCGGTGCCAGCCACACAAAAAAATCATCGAAAAATAAAAAAAAGGCGAAAAAAAAAAATCTTGAATTTTTTTCCCTTTTTCGATGCCAGCCACACAAAAAAATCATCGAAAAAAAAGGCTAAAATTTTTTTTTAATTTTTCATCATCTTCATCATCGAAAAATAAAAAAGGCAAAAAAAAATTCTTAAATTTGTTTTTCCATTTTTGATGCCAGCCACACAAAAAAAATCATCGAAAAATAAAAAAAATGCGAAAAAAAAAAATTTAATTTTTTTTTTCCATTTTCGATGCAAGCCACAAAAAAATCATCGAAAAATAAAAACAGGCGAAAAAAAAATTCTTAAATTTTATTTTCCCATTTTCGATGCCAGCCACATAAAAAAATCATCGAAAAATAAACAAAAGCGAAAAAAAATTTTAATTTTTTTTCCATTTTTGATGCCAGCCACACCAAAAAATCATCGAAAAATAAAAAAAGGCGAAAAAAATTTTTTAATTTTTTTTTTCCATTTTCGATGCCAGCCACACAAAAAAAATCAACGAAAAATAAAAAAATGGAAAAAAAAATTATTTTTTTTTCCATTTTCGATGCCAGCCACAAAAAAAATCATCGAAAAATAAAAAAGGCAAAAAAAAATTCTTGAATTTTTTTTCCCTTTTTCGGTGCCAGCCACACAAAAAAATCATCGAAAAATAAAAACCATGGAATTTTTTTTTTTTTTTTTTCATTTCCAATGCCAGCCACAAAAAAAAAATCATCGAAAAATAAAAAAATGGAAAAAAAAATTTTAAATTTTTTTTTTCCATTTCCGATGCCAGCTAGAAAAAAAAATCATCGAAAAATAAAAAAGACAAAAAAAAAAATTCTTGAATTTTTTCCCCTTTTTCGGTGCCAGCCACACAAAAAAATCATCGAAAAATAAAAAAAGGCGAAAACAAAATTCTTAAATTTGTTTTCCCATTTTCGATGCCAGCCACACAAAAAAATCATCGAAAAATAAAAAAAAGCGAAAAAAAAATTTTTATTTTTTTTTTTTAATTTTCGATGCCAGCCACAAAAAAAAATCATCGAAAAATAAAAAAAGGCGAAAAAAAAATTCTTAAATTTTATTTTCCCATTTTCGATGCCAGCCACACCAAAAAATCATCGAAAAATAAAAAAGGCAAAAAAAAATTCTTGAATTTTTTTTTCCTTTTTTGGTGCCAGCCACACAAAAAAATCATCAAAAAATAAAAAAATGGAATTTTTTTTTTTTTTTTTTCATTTTTGATGCCAGCCACAAAAAAAAATCATCGAAAAATAAAAAAATGGAAAAAAAAAATTTTAAATTTTTTTTTCCATTTTCGATGCCAGAAACAAAAAAAATCATCGAAAAATAAAAAAGACAAAAAAAAAAATCTTAAATTTTTTTCCCTTTTTCGGTGCCAGCCACAAAAAAAATCATCGAAAAATAAAAAAAATGGAAAAAAAAAATTTAAATTTTTTTTTCCATTTTCGATGTCGGCCACACCAAAAAATCATCGAAAAATAAAAAAGACAAAAAAAAAATCTTGAATTTTTTTCCCTTTTTCGATGCCAGCCACACAAAAAAATCATCGAAAAATAAAAAAAGGCGAAAAAAAAAATTCTTAAATTTGTTTTCCCATTTTCGATGCCAGCCACACCAAAAAATCATCGAAAAATAAAAAAGGCGAAAAAAAAAATTTAATTTTTTTTTTCCATTTTTGATGCCAGCCACAAAAACAAAATCATCGAAAAATAAAAAAAAGGCGAACAAAAATTTCTTAAATTTTATTTTCCCATTTTCGATGCCAGCCACACAAAAAAATCATCGAAAAATTAAAAGAGACGAAAAAATTTTTTTTATATTTTTTTTTTCCATTTTCGATGCCAGCCACACCAAAAAATCATCGAAAAATAAAAAAAAAAGGCGAAAAAAAACTTTTTAATTTTTTTTTTCATTTTCGATTCCAGCCCCACATAAAAAAATCATCGAAAAATTAAAAAAGCGGAATTTTTTTTTTTTTTCCATTTTCGATGCCAGCCACAAAAAAAATCATCAAAAAATAAAAAAGGCAAAAAAAAATTCTTGATTTTTTTCCCTTTTTCGGTGCCAGCCACACAAAAATAAAATCATCGAAAAATAAAAAAATTGAATTTTTTTTTTTCATTTTCAATGCCAGCCACAAAAAAAAATCATCGAAAAATAAAAAAAAAGGCGAAAAAAAAATTCTTAAATTTGTTTTCCATTTTCGATGCCAGCCACACAAAAAAATCATCGAAAAATAAAAAAGGCGAAAAATTTTTTTTTAATTTTTTTTTTTCCATTTTCAATGCCATCCGCAAAAAAAATCATCGAAAAATAAAAAAATGGAAAAAAACAACTTTTAATTTTTTTTTCCATTTTCGATGCCAGCCACAAAAAAAATTATCGAAAAATAAAAAAGACAAAAAAAAAATTCTTGAATTTTTTTCCCTTTTTCGGTGCCAGCCACACAAAAAAAATCATCGAAAAATAAAAAAAGGGGAAAAAAAAATTCTTAAATTTGTTTTCCCATTTTCGATGCCAGCCACACAAAAAAAAATCATCGAATAATAAAAAGAGGGGAAAAAAAATTCTTAAATTTGTTTTCCCATTTTCGATGCCTGCTACAAAAAAAAAATCATCGGAAAATAAAAAAAGGCAAAAAAAAAATTCTTAAATTTGTTTTCCCATTTTCGATGCCAGCCACACAAAAAAATCATCGAAAAATAAAAGAGGCGAAAAAAATTTTTTAATTTTTTTTTTTCCATTTTCGGTGCCAGCTACACAAAAAAATCATCGAAAAATAGAAAAAGGCGAAAAAAAAATTCTTAAATTTTATTTTCCCATTTTCCCACACCAAAAAATCATCGAAAAATAAAAAGAAGGCGAAAAAAATATTTTTAAATTTTTTTTTCCATTTTCGATGCCAGCCACACCAAAAAATCATCGAAAAATAAAAAAAGGCGAAAAAAAAAATTCTAATTTTTTTTTCCATTTTTGATGCCAGCCACACAAAAAAATCATCGAAAAATAAAAAAAATGGAATTTTTTTTTTTTTTTCCGTTTCGATGCCAGCCACAAAAAAAATCATCGAAAAATAAAAAAGGCAAAAAAAAATTCTTGAATTTTTTTCCCTTTTTCGGTGCCAGCCACATAAAAAAATCATCGAAAAATTAAAAAAGCGGAAATTTTTTTTTTTTTTTCCATTTTCGATGCCAGCCACAAAAAAAATCATCAAAAAATAAAAAAGGCAAAAAAAAAATTCTTGATTTTTTTTCCCTTTTTCGGTGCCAGCCACACAAAAATAAAATCATCGAAAAATAAAAAAATTGAATTTTTTTTTTTCATTTTCAATGCCAGCCACAAAAAAAAATCATCGAAAAATAAAAAAAAAGGCGATAAAAAAATTCTTAAATTTGTTTTCCATTTTCGATGCCAGCCACACAAAAAAATCATCGAAAAATAAAAAAGGCGAAAAAAATTTTTTTAATTTTTTTTTTCCATTTTCAATGCCATCCGCAAAAAAAATCATCGATAAATAAAAAAATGGAAAAAAACAACTTTTAATTTTTTTTTCCATTTTCGATGCCAGCCACAAAAAAAATCATCAAAAAATAAAAAAGGCAAAAAAAAATTCTTGATTTTTTTTCCCTTTTTCGGTGCCAGCCACACAAAAAAAATCATCGAAAAATAAAAAAAGGGGAAAAAAAAATTCTTAAATTTGTTTTCCCATTTTCGATGCCAGCCACACAAAAAAAAATCATCGAATAATAAAAAGAGGGGAAAAAAAATTTTAAATTTTTTTTTCCATTTTCGATGCCTGCTACAAAAAAAAAATCATCGGAAAATAAAAAAAGGCAAAAAAAAAATTCTTAAATTTGTTTTCCCATTTTCGATGCCAGCCACACAAAAAAATCATCGAAAAATAAAAGAGGCGAAAAAATTTTTTTAATTTTTTTTTTCCATTTTCGATGCCAGCTACACAAAAAAATCATCGAAAAATAGAAAAAGGCGAAAAAAAAATTCTTAAATTTTATTTTCCCATTTTCCCACACCAAAAAATCATCGAAAAATAAAAAGAAGGCGAAAAAAATATTTTTAAATTTTTTTTCCATTTTCGATGCCAGCCACACCAAAAAATCATCGAAAAATAAAAAAAGGCGAAAAAAAAAATTCTAATTTTTTTTTCCATTTTTGATGCCAGCCACACAAAAAAATCATCGAAAAATAAAAAAATGGAATTTTTTTTTTTTTTCCGTTTCGATGCCAGCCACAAAAAAAATCATCGAAAAATAAAAAAGGCAAAAAAAAATTCTTGAATTTTTTTCCCTTTTTCGGTGCCAAACACACAAAAAAACAATCGAAAAATAAAAAAAATGGAAATTTATTTTTTTTTTCATTTTCGATGCCAGCCACAAAAAAAAATCATCGAAAAATAAAAAAATGGAAATAAAAAATTTAAAACTTTTTTTTCCATTTTCAATGCCAGCCACAAAAAAAAATCATCGAAAAATAAAAAAAAAGGCGATAAAAAAATTCTTAAATTTGTTTTCCATTTTCGATGCCAGCCACACAAAAAAATCATCGAAAAATAAAAAAGGCGAAAAAAATTTTTTTAATTTTTTTTTTCCATTTTCAATGCCATCCGCAAAAAAAATCATCGAAAAATAAAAAAATGGAAAAAAACAACTTTTAATTTTTTTTTCCATTTTCGATGCCAGCCACAAAAAAAATCATCAAAAAATAAAAAAGGCAAAAAAAAATTCTTGATTTTTTTTCCCTTTTTCGGTGCCAGCCACACAAAAAAAATCATCGAAAAATAAAAAAAGGGGAAAAAAAAATTCTTAAATTTGTTTTCCCATTTTCGATGCCAGCCACACAAAAAAAAATCATCGAATAATAAAAAGAGGGGAAAAAAAATTTTAAATTTTTTTTTCCATTTTCGATGCCTGCTACAAAAAAAAAATCATCGGAAAATAAAAAAAGGCAAAAAAAAAATTCTTAAATTTGTTTTCCCATTTTCGATGCCAGCCACACAAAAAAATCATCGAAAAATAAAAGAGGCGAAAAAATTTTTTTAATTTTTTTTTTCCATTTTCGATGCCAGCTACACAAAAAAATCATCGAAAAATAGAAAAAGGCGAAAAAAAAATTCTTAAATTTTATTTTCCCATTTTCCCACACCAAAAAATCATCGAAAAATAAAAAGAAGGCGAAAAAAATATTTTTAAATTTTTTTTCCATTTTCGATGCCAGCCACACCAAAAAATCATCGAAAAATAAAAAAAGGCGAAAAAAAAAATTCTAATTTTTTTTTCCATTTTTGATGCCAGCCACACAAAAAAATCATCGAAAAATAAAAAAATGGAATTTTTTTTTTTTTTCCGTTTCGATGCCAGCCACAAAAAAAATCATCGAAAAATAAAAAAGGCAAAAAAAAATTCTTGAATTTTTTTCCCTTTTTCGGTGCCAAACACACAAAAAAACAATCGAAAAATAAAAAAAATGGAAATTTATTTTTTTTTTCATTTTCGATGCCAGCCACAAAAAAAAATCATCGAAAAATAAAAAAATGGAAATAAAAAATTTAAAACTTTTTTTTCCATTTTCAATGCCAGCCACAAAAAAAATCATCAAAAAAAAAAAATCTTGATTTTTTTTCCCTTTTTTGGTGCCAGCCACACACAAAAATCATCGAAAAATAAAAAAAGGCGAAAAAAAAAATTCTTGAATTTGTTTTCCCATTTTCGATGCCAGCCACACAAAAAAATCATCGAAAAATAAAAAAAGGCGAAAAAAATTTTTTTAATTTTTTTTTTCCATTTTTGATGCCAGCCACAAAAAAAATCATCGAAAAATAAAAAAGGCGAAAAAAAAATCTTAAATTTGTTTTCCCATTTTCGATGCCAGCCACACAAAAAAATCATCGAAAAATAAAAAAATGGAAAAAAAAATTATTTCTTTTTTTTCTATTTTCGATGCCAGCCACAAAAAAAAACATCAAAAAATAAACAAGACAAAAAAAAAATCTTGATTTTTTTTTCCCTTTTTCAGTGCCAGCCACACAAAAAAATCATCGAAAAATAAAAAAAGGCGAAAGAAAAATTCTTAAATTTGTTTTCCCATTTTCGATGCCAGTAATAAAAAAAGGCGAAAAAAAACTTCTTAAATTTTATTTTCCCATTTTCGATGCCAGCCACACCAAAAAATCATCGAAAAATTAAAAAAGGCGAAACCATTTTTTTTAATTTTTTTTTTCCATTTTTGATGCCAGCCACACCAAAAAATCATCGAAAAATAAAAAAAAGACGAAAAAAAAAGTTTAATTTGTTTTTTCCATTTTCGATGCCAGCCACACAAAAAAATCATCGAAAAATAAAAAAATGGAATTTTTTTTTTTTTTCCATTTTCGATGCCAGCCACAAAAAAAAATCATCGAAAAATAAAAAAGGCAAAAAAAATTCTTGAATTTTTTTCCCTTTTTCGGTGCCAGCCACACAAAAAAATCATCGAAAAATAAAAAAGGCGAAAAAAATTTTTTTAATTTTTTTTTTTCCATTTTCAATGCCATCCGCAAAAAAAATCATCGAAAAATAAAAAAATGGAAAAAAACAACTTTTAATTTTTTTTTCCATTTTCGATGCCAGCCACAAAAAAAATTATCGAAAAATAAAAAAGACAAAAAAAAAATTCTTGAATTTTTTTCCCTTTTTCGGTGCCAGCCACACAAAAAAAATCATCGAAAAATAAAAAAAGGGGAAAAAAAAATTCTTAAATTTGTTTTCCCATTTTCGATGCCAGCCACACAAAAAAAAATCATCGAATAATAAAAAAAAGGGGAAAAAAAATTTTAAATTTTTTTTTCCATTTTCGATGCCTGCTACAAAAAAAAAATCATCGGAAAATAAAAAAAGGCAAAAAAAAAATTCTTAAATTTGTTTTCCCATTTTCGATGCCAGCCACACAAAAAAATCATCGAAAAATAAAAAAGGCGAAAAAAATTTTTTAATTTTTTTTTTCCATTTTCGATGCCAGCTACACAAAAAAATCATCGAAAAATAGAAAAAGGCGAAAAAAAAATTCTTAAATTTTATTTTCCCATTTTCCCACACCAAAAAATCATCGAAAAATAAAAAGAAGGCGAAAAAAATATTTTTAAATTTTTTTTTCCATTTTCGATGCCAGCCACACCAAAAAATCATCGAAAAATAAAAAAAAGGCGAAAAAAAAAATTCTAATTTTTTTTTTCCATTTTTGATGCCAGCCACACAAAAAAATCATCGAAAAATAAAAAAATGGAATTTTTTTTTTTTCCGTTTCGATGCCAGCCACAAAAAAAATCATCGAAAAATAAAAAAGGCAAAAAAAAATTCTTGAATTTTTTTCCCTTTTTCGGTGCCAAACACACAAAAAAACAATCGAAAAATAAAAAAAATGGAAATTTATTTTTTTTTTCATTTTCGATGCCAGCCACAAAAAAAAATCATCGAAAAATAAAAAAATGGAAATAAAAAATTTAAAACTTTTTTTTCCATTTTCAATGCCAGCCACAAAAAAAATCATCAAAAAAAAAAAAATCTTGATTTTTTTTCCCTTTTTTGGTGCCAGCCACACACAAAAATCATCGAAAAATAAAAAAAGGCGAAAAAAAAAATTCTTGAATTTGTTTTCCCATTTTCGATGCCAGCCACACAAAAAAATCATCGAAAAATAAAAAAAGGCGAAAAAAAAATTATTTCTTTTTTTTCTATTTTCGATGCCAGCCACAAAAAAAAACATCAAAAAATAAACAAGACAAAAAAAAAATCTTGATTTTTTTTTCCCTTTTTCAGTGCCAGCCACACAAAAAAATCATCGAAAAATAAAAAAAGGCGAAAGAAAAATTCTTAAATTTGTTTTCCCATTTTCGATGCCAGTAATAAAAAAAGGCGAAAAAAAAATTCTTAAATTTTATTTTCCCATTTTCCCACACCAAAAAATCATCGAAAAATAAAAAGAAGGCGAAAAAAATATTTTTAAATTTTTTTTCCATTTTCGATGCCAGCCACACCAAAAAATCATCGAAAAATAAAAAAAGGCGAAAAAAAAAATTCTAATTTTTTTTTCCATTTTTGATGCCAGCCACACAAAAAAATCATCGAAAAATAAAAAAATGGAATTTTTTTTTTTTTTTCCGTTTCGATGCCAGCCACAAAAAAAATCATCGAAAAATAAAAAAGGCAAAAAAAAATTCTTGAATTTTTTTCCCTTTTTCGGTGCCAAACACACAAAAAAACAATCGAAAAATAAAAAAAATGGAAATTTATTTTTTTTTTCATTTTCGATGCCAGCCACAAAAAAAAATCATCGAAAAATAAAAAAATGGAAATAAAAAATTTAAAACTTTTTTTTCCATTTTCAATGCCAGCCACAAAAAAAATCATCAAAAAAAAAAAATCTTGATTTTTTTTCCCTTTTTTGGTGCCAGCCACACACAAAAATCATCGAAAAATAAAAAAAGGCGAAAAAAAAAATTCTTGAATTTGTTTTCCCATTTTCGATGCCAGCCACACAAAAAAATCATCGAAAAATAAAAAAAGGCGAAAAAAATTTTTTTAATTTTTTTTTTTCCATTTTTGATGCCAGCCACAAAAAAAATCATCGAAAAATAAAAAAGGCGAAAAAAAATTCTTAAATTTGTTTTCCCATTTTCGATGCCAGCCACACAAAAAAATCATCGAAAAATAAAAAAATGGAAAAAAAAATTATTTCTTTTTTTTCTATTTTCGATGCCAGCCACAAAAAAAAACATCAAAAAATAAACAAGACAAAAAAAAAATCTTGATTTTTTTTTCCCTTTTTCAGTGCCAGCCACACAAAAAAATCATCGAAAAATAAAAAAAGGCGAAAGAAAAATTCTTAAATTTGTTTTCCCATTTTCGATGCCAGTAATAAAAAAAGGCGAAAAAAAACTTCTTAAATTTTATTTTCCCATTTTCGATGCCAGCCACACCAAAAAATCATCGAAAAATTAAAAAAGGCGAAACCATTTTTTTTAATTTTTTTTTTCCATTTTTGATGCCAGCCACACCAAAAAATCATCGAAAAATAAAAAAAAGACGAAAAAAAAAGTTTAATTTGTTTTTTCCATTTTCGATGCCAGCCACACAAAAAAATCATCGAAAAATAAAAAAATGGAATTTTTTTTTTTTTCCATTTTCGATGCCAGCCACAAAAAAAAATCATCGAAAAATAAAAAAGGCAAAAAAAATTCTTGAATTTTTTTCCCTTTTTCGGTGCCAGCCACACAAAAAAATCATCGAAAAATAAAAAAGGCGAAAAAAATTTTTTTAATTTTTTTTTTTCCATTTTCAATGCCATCCGCAAAAAAAATCATCGAAAAATAAAAAAATGGAAAAAAACAACTTTTAATTTTTTTTTCCATTTTCGATGCCAGCCACAAAAAAAATTATCGAAAAATAAAAAAGACAAAAAAAAAATTCTTGAATTTTTTTCCCTTTTTCGGTGCCAGCCACACAAAAAAAATCATCGAAAAATAAAAAAAGGGGAAAAAAAAATTCTTAAATTTGTTTTCCCATTTTCGATGCCAGCCACACAAAAAAAAATCATCGAATAATAAAAAAAGGGGAAAAAAAATTTTAAATTTTTTTTTCCATTTTCGATGCCTGCTACAAAAAAAAAATCATCGGAAAATAAAAAAAGGCAAAAAAAAAATTCTTAAATTTGTTTTCCCATTTTCGATGCCAGCCACACAAAAAAATCATCGAAAAATAAAAAAGGCGAAAAAAATTTTTTAATTTTTTTTTTCCATTTTCGATGCCAGCTACACAAAAAAATCATCGAAAAATAGAAAAAGGCGAAAAAAAAAATTCTTAAATTTAATTTTCCCATTTTCCCACACCAAAAAATCATCGAAAAATAAAAAGAAGGCGAAAAAAATATTTTTAAATTTTTTTTTTCCATTTTCGATGCCAGCCACACCAAAAAATCATCGAAAAATAAAAAAAGGCGAAAAAAAAAATTCTAATTTTTTTTTTCCATTTTTGATGCCAGCCACACAAAAAAATCATCGAAAAATAAAAAAATGGAATTTTTTTTTTTTCCGTTTCGATGCCAGCCACACAAAAAATCATCGAAAAATAAAAAAGGCAAAAAAAAATTCTTGAATTTTTTTCCCTTTTTCGGTGCCAAACACACAAAAAAACAATCGAAAAATAAAAAAAATGGAAATTTATTTTTTTTTTCATTTTCGATGCCAGCCACAAAAAAAAATCATCGAAAAATAAAAAAATGGAAATAAAAAATTTAAAACTTTTTTTTCCATTTTCAATGCCAGCCACAAAAAAAATCATCAAAAAAAAAAAAATCTTGATTTTTTTTCCCTTTTTTGGTGCCAGCCACACACAAAAATCATCGAAAAATAAAAAAAGGCGAAAAAAAAAATTCTTGAATTTGTTTTCCCATTTTCGATGCCAGCCACACAAAAAAATCATCGAAAAATAAAAAAAGGCGAAAAAAATTTTTTTAATTTTTTTTTTCCATTTTTGATGCCAGCCACAAATAAAATCATCGAAAAATAAAAAAGGCGAAAAAAAATTCTTAAATTTGTTTTCCCATTTTCGATGCCAGCCACACAAAAAAATCATCGAAAAATAAAAAAATGGAAAAAAAAATTATTTCTTTTTTTTCTATTTTCGATGCCAGCCACAAAAAAAAACATCAAAAAATAAACAAGACAAAAAAAAATCTTGATTTTTTTTTCCCTTTTTCAGTGCCAGCCACACAAAAAAATCATCGAAAAATAAAAAAAGGCGAAAGAAAAATTCTTAAATTTGTTTTCCCATTTTCGATGCCAGTAATAAAAAAAGGCGAAAAAAAACTTCTTAAATTTTATTTTCCCATTTTCGATGCCAGCCACACCAAAAAATCATCGAAAAATTAAAAAAGGCGAAACAATTTTTTTTAATTTTTTTTTCCATTTTTGATGCCAGCCACACCAAAAAATCATCGAAAAATAAAAAAAAGACGAAAAAAAAAGTTTAATTTGTTTTTTCCATTTTCGATGCCAGCCACACAAAAAAATCATCGAAAAATAAAAAAATGGAATTTTTTTTTTTCCGTTTCGATGCCAGCCACAAAAAAAAATCTTCGGAAAATAAAAAAGGCAAAAAAAAATTCTTGAATTTTTTTTCCCTTTTTCGGTGCCAGCCACACAAAAAAATCATCGAAAAATAAAAAAAAGGCGAAAAAAAAAATTCTTAAATTTGTTTTCCCATTTTCGATGCCAGCCACACAAAAAAATCGTCGAAAAATAATATAGGCGAAAAAAAAATTTTAATTTTTTTTTCCATTTTCGATGCCAGCCACAAAAAAAAATCATCGAAAAATAAAAAAGGCAAAAAAAATTCTTGAATTTTTTTCCCTTTTTCGGTGCCAGCCACACAAAAAAATCATCGAAAAATAAAAAAAAGGCGAAAAAAAATTTCTTAAATTTTATTTTCCCATTTTCGATGCCAGCCACACCAAAAAATCATCGAAAAATTAAAAAAGGCGAAAATTTTTTTTTTTAATTTTTTTTTTCCATTTTTGATGCCAGCCACACCAAAAAATCATCGAAAAATAAAAAAAGGCGAAAAAAAAATTTTTAATTTGTTTTTTTCCATTTTCGATGCCAGCCACACAAAAAAATCATCGAAAAATAAAAAAATGGAAAAAATAAATTTAATTTTTTTTTCCATTTTCGATGCCAGCCACAAAAAAAATCATCAAAAAATAAAAAAGGCAAAAAAAAATCTTGAATTTTTTTTCCCTTTTTCGGTGCCAGCCACACAAAAAAAAATCATCGAAAAAAAAAATGGAAAAAATAAATTTAAATTTTTTTTTTCCATTTTCGATGCCAGCCACAAAAAAAATCATCGAAAAATAAAAAAAGACAAAAAAAAAATCTTTTCCCTTTTTCGGTGCCAGCCACACAAAAAAATCATCGAAAAATACAAGAGGCGAAATAAACTTCTTAATTTTTTTTTTCCATTTCGATGCCAGCCACACCAAAAAATCATCGAAAAATAATAAAGGCGAAAAAAAAATTTTAATTTTTTATTCCATTTTCGATGACAGCCACAAAAAAAAATCTTCGGAAAATAAAAAAGGCAAAAAAAAATTCTTGAATTTTTTTTCCCTTTTTCGGTGCCAGCCACACAAAAAAATCATCGAAAAATAAAAAAAAGGCGAAAAAAAAAATTCTTAAATTTGTTTTCCCATTTTCGATGCCAGCCACACAAAAAAATCATCGAAAAATAAAAATATGGAAAAAAAAATTTAATTTTTTTTTCCATTTTCGATGCCAGCCACAAAAAAAATCATCAAAAAATGAAAAAGACAAAAAAAATTCTTGAATTTTTTTTCCCTTTTTCGGTGCCAGCCACACAAAAAAAAATCATCGAAAAATAAAAAAATGGAAAAAATAAATTTTAAATTTTTTTTTTCCATTTTCGATGCCAGCCACAAAAAAAATCATCAAAAAATAAAAAACGCAAAAAAAAATTCTTGAATTTTTTTTCCCTTTTTCGGTGCCAGCCACACAAAAAAAATCATCGAAAAATAAAAAAATTGGAATTTTTTTTTTTCATTTTTGATGCCAGCCACAAAAAAAAATCATCGAAAAATAAAAAAAAAGGCGAACAAAAATTTCTTAAATTTTATTTTCCCATTTTCGATGCCAGCCACACAAAAAAATCATCGAAAAATTAAAAAAGGCGAAAAAAAATTTTTTTTATTTTTTTTTTTCCATTTTCGATGCCAGCCACACCAAAAAATCATCGAAAAATAAAAAAAAGGCGAAAAAATTTTTTTAATTTTTTTTTCCATTTTCGATGCCAGCCACACAAAAAAATCATAAAAAAATAAAAAAGGCAAAAAAAAATTCTTGATTTTTTTTTTCATTTTCGATGCCAGCCACAAAAAAAAATCATCGAAAAAAAAAAATGGAAAAAATAAATTTTAAATTTTTTTTTTCCATTTTCGATGCCAGCCACAAAAAAAATCATCGAAAAATAAAAAAAAGGCGAAAAAAAAATTCTTAAATTTGTTTTCCCATTTTCGATGCCAGCCACACAAAAAAATCATCGAAAAATAAAAAAGGCGAAAAATTTTTTTTTAATTTTTTTTTCAATTTTCGATGCCATCCACAAAAAAAAATCATCGGAAAATAAAAAAATGGAAAAAAAAAACTTGTAATTTTTTTTTCCTTTTTCGATGCCAGCCACAAAAAAAATTATCGAAAAATAAAAAAGACAAAAAAAAAAAATTCTTGAATTTTTTTCCCTTTTTCGGTGCCAGCCACACAAAAAAAAATCATCGAAAAATAAAAAAAGGGGAAAAAAAAATTCTTAAATTTTATTTTCTCATTTTCGATGCCAGCCACACCAAAAAATCATCGAAAAATAAAAAAAGGAAAAAAAAAATTCTTAAATTTGTTTTCCCATTTTCGATGCCAGCCACACAAAAAAATCATCGAAAAATAAAAAAGGCGAAAAAATGTTTTTAATTTTTTTTTTCCATTTTCGATGCCAGCTACACAAAAAAATCATCGAAAAATAGAAAAAGGCGAAAAAAAAATTCTTAAATTTTATTTTCCCATTTTCCCACACCAAAAAATCATCGAAAAATAAAAAGAAGGCGAAAAAATTTTTTTTAATTTTTTTTTTTCCATTTTCGATGCCAGCCACACCAAAAAATCATCGAAAAATAAAAAAAGGCGAAAAAAAAAAATTTAATTTTTTTTTCCATTTTTGATGCCAGCCACACAAAAAGATCATCGAAAAATAAAAAAATGGAAATTTATTTTTTTTTTCATTTTCGATGCCAGCCACAAAAAAAAATCATCGAAAAATAAAAAAAAATGGAAATAAAAAATTTAAATTTTTTTTTTCCATTTTCGATGCCAGCCACAAAAAAAATATCATCAAAAAAAAAAATCTTTATTTTTTTTCCCTTTTTTGGTGCCAGCCACACACAAAAATCATCGAAAAATAAAAAAAGGCAAAAAAAAAAATTCTTAAATTTGTTTTCCCATTTTCGATGCCAGCCACACAAAAAAATCATCGAAAAATAAAAAAAGGCGAAAAAAAATTTTTTAATTTTTTTTCCATTTTTGATGCCAGCCACAAAAAAAATCATCGAAAAATAAAAAAAGGCGAAAAAAAATTCTTAAATTTGTTTTCCCATTTTCGATGCCAGCCACACAAAAAAATCATCGAAAAATAAAAAAAGCGAAAAAAAAAAATCTTGATTTTTTTCCCTTTTTCGGTGCCAGCCACACAAAAAAATCATCGAAAAATAAAAAAAAAGGCGAAAAAAAAATTCTTAAATTTGTTTTCCCATTTTTGATGCCAGTAATAAAAAAAGGCGAAAAAAAATTTCTTAAATTTTATTTTCCCATTTTCGATGCCAGCCACACCAAAAAATCATCGAAAAATTTAAAAAGGCGAAACAATTTTTTTTCCATTTTCGATGCCAGCCACACCAAAAAATCATCAAAAAATAAAAAAAAAGGCGAAAAAAAAATTTTTAATTTTTTTTTTCCATTTTCGATGCCAGCCACACAAAAAAATCATCAAAAAATAAAAAAATGGAAAAAAAAAATTTATTTTTTTTTTTCCATTTTCGATGCCAGCCACAAAAAAAATCATCAAAAAATAAAAAACGCAAAAAAAAATTCTTGAATTTTTTTTCCCTTTTTCGGTGCCAGCCAAACAAAAAAAATCATCGAAAAATAAAAAAATTGATTTTTTTTTTCATTTTCGATGCCAGCCACAAAAAAAAATCATGGAAAAATAAAAAAATGGAAAAAAAAAATTTTAAATTTCTTTTTTTTTCATTTTCGATGCCAGCCACAAAAAAAAATCATCGAAAAATAAAAAAAGACAAAAAAACAATTCTTTTCCCTTTTTCGGTGCCAGCCACACAAAAAAATCATCGAAAAATAAAAAAAAAGGCGAAAAAAATATTCTTAAATTTGTTTTCCCATTTTCGATGCCAGCCACACAAAACAATCATCGAAAAATAAAAAAGGCGAAAAAAAAAATTTTTAATTTTTTTTTTCCATTTTCGATGCCAGCCACAAAAAAAATCATCGAAAAATAAAAAAATGGATAAAAAAAATTTAATTTTTTTTTTCCATTTTTGATGCCAGCCACACCAAAAAATCATCGAAAAATAAAAAAGACAAAAAAAAAAATCTTGAATTTTTTTCCCTTTTTCGATGCCAGCCACACAAAAAAATCATCGAAAAAAAAGGCTTAATTTTTTTTTAATTTTTCTTTCCCATTTTCGATGCCAGTCACACAAAAAAATCATCGAAAAATAAAAAAGGCAAAAAAAAATTCTTGATTTTTTTTTCCCTTTTTCGGTGCCAGCCACACAAAAAAATCATCGAAAAATAAAAACAATGGAATTTTTTTTTTTTTTTCATTTTCAATGCCAGCCACAAAAAAAAATCATCGAAAAATAAAAAAATGGAAAAAAAAATTTTTAAATTTTTTTTTCCATTTTCGATGCCAGCTACAAAAAAAAATCATCGAAAAATAAAAAAGACGAAAAAAAAATTTTAAATTTTTTTTTCCATTTTCGATCCCAGCCACAAAAAAAATCATCGAAAAATAAAAAAGACAAAAAAAAATTCTTGAATTTTTTTCCCTTTTTCGGTGCCAGCCACACAAAAAAATCATCGAAAAATAAAAAAAGGCGAAAAAAAATTCTTAAATTTGTTTTCCCATTTTCGATGCCAGCCACAAAAAAAAAATCATCGAAAAATAAAAAAATGGAAAAAAAAAAATTTAAATTTTTTTTTCCATTTTCGATGCCAGCCACAAAAAAAATCATCGAAAAATAAAAAAGGCAAAAAAAAAATCTTGAATTATTTTTTCCTTTTTTGGTGCCAGCCACACAAAAAAATCATCAAAAAATAAAAAAAGGCGAAAAAAAATTCTTAATTTTGTTTTCCCATTTTCGATGCCAGCCACACAAAAAAATCATCGAAAAATAAAAAAAAGCGAAAAAAAAAATTTTAAATTTTTTTTTTCCATTTTCGATGCCAGCCACAAAAAAAAATCATCGAAAAATAAAAAAATGGAAAAAAAAAATTTTAAATTTTTTTTTCCATTTTCGATCCCAGCCACAAAAAAAATCATCGAAAAATAAAAAAGACAAAAAAAAATTCTTGAATTTTTTTCCCTTTTTCGGTGCCAGCCACACAAAAAAGTCATCGAAAAAAAAGGCGAAAATTTTTTTTAAATTTTTCTTTCCCATTTTCGATGCCAGTCACAAAAAAAAAATCATCGAAAAATAAAAAAGGCGAAAAAAACTTCTTAATTTTTTTTTCCATTTCGATGCCAGCCACACCAAAAAATCATCGAAAAATAATAAAGGCGAAAAAAAAATTTTTAAATTTTTTTTTCCATTTTCGATGCCAGCCACAAAAAAAAATCATCGAAAAATAAAAAAAGGCGAAAAAAAAAATTTAATTTTTTTTTCCATTTTCGATGCCAGCCACAAAAAAAATCATCGAAAAATAAAAAAAGGCGAAAAAAAATTTCTTAAATTTTATTTTTCCATTTTCGATGCCAGCCACACCAAAAAATCATCGATAAATAAAAAAAAAGGCGAAAAAAAAAATCTTAAATTTGTTTTCCCTTTTTCGGTGCCAGCCACACAAAAAAATCATCGAAAAAAAAGGCTAAAATTTTTTTTTAATTTTTCATCATCTTCATCATCGAAAAATAAAAAAGGCAAAAAAAATTCTTAAATTTGTTTTTCCATTTTCGATGCAAGCCACTAAAAAAATCATCGAAAAATAAAAACAGGCGAAAAAAAAATTCTTAAATTTTATTTTCCCATTTTCGATGCCAGCCACATAAAAAAATCATCGAAAAATAAACAAAAGCGAAAAAAAATTTTAATTTTTTTTCCATTTTTGATGCCAGCCACACCAAAAAATCATCGAAAAATAAAAAAAGGCGAAAAAAATTTTTTAATTTTTTTTTTTCCATTTTCGATGCCAGCCACACAAAAAAAATCAACGAAAAATAAAAAAATGGAAAAAAAAAATTATTTTTTTTCCCATTTTCGATGCCAGCCACAAAAAAAATCATCGAAAAATAAAAAAGGCAAAAAAAAATTCTTGAATTTTTTTTCCCTTTTTCGGTGCCAGCCACACAAAAAAATCATCGAAAAATAAAAACAATGGAATTTTTTTTTTTTTTTCATTTTCAATGCCAGCCACAAAAAAAAAATCATCGAAAAATAAAAAAATGGAAAAAAAAATTTTAAATTTTTTTTTTCCATTTTCGATGCCAGCTAGAAAAAAAAATCATCGAAAAATAAAAAAGACAAAAAAAAAAATTCTTGAATTTTTTTCCCTTTTTCGGTGCCAGCCACACAAAAAAATCATCGAAAAATAAAAAAGGCGAAAACAAAATTCTTAAATTTGTTTTCCCATTTTCGATGCCAGCCACACAAAAAAATCATCGAAAAATAAACAAAAGCGAAAAAAAATTTTTTATTTTTTTTTTTCATTTTCGATGCCAGCCACAAAAAAAAATCATCGAAAAATAAAAAAAGGCGAAAAAAAAATTCTTAAATTTTATTTTCCCATTTTCGATGCCAGCCACACCAAAAAATCATCGAAAAATAAAAAAGGCAAAAAAAAATTCTTGAATTTTTTTTTCCTTTTTTGGTGCCAGCCACACAAAAAAATCATCAAAAAATAAAAAAATTGAATTTTTTTTTTTTTTTTCATTTTTGATGCCAGCCACAAAAAAAAATCATCGAAAAATAAAAAAATGGAAAAAAAAATTTAAATTTTTTTTCCATTTTCGATGCCAGAAACAAAAAAAATCATCGAAAAATAAAAAAGACAAAAAAAAAATTCTTGAATTTTTTTCCCTTTTTCGGTGCCAGCCACAAAAAAAAAATCATCGAAAAATAAAAAAATGGAAAAAAAAAATTTAAATTTTTTTTTCCATTTTCGATGTCGGCCACACCAAAAAATCATCGAAAAATAAAAAAGACAAAAAGAAAATCTTGAATTTTTTTCCCTTTTTCGATGCCAGCCACACAAAAAAATCATCGAAAAATAAGGCGAAAATTTTTTTTAAATTTTTCTTTCCCATTTTCGATGCCAGTCACACAAAAAAATCATCGAAAAATAAAAAAGACAAAAAAAAAATTCTTGAATTTTTTTCCCTTTTTCGGTGCCAGCCACACAAAAAAATCATCGAAAAATAAAAAAAAGGCGAAAAAACAAATTCTTAAATTTGTTTTCCCATTTTCGATGCCAGCCACACCAAAAAATCATCGAAAAATAAAAAAGGCGAAAAAAAAAATTTAATTTTTTTTTTCCATTTTTGATGCCAGCCACAAAAACAAAATCATCGAAAAATAAAAAAAAGGCGAACAAAAATTTCTTAAATTTTATTTTCCCATTTTCGATGCCAGCCACACAAAAAAATCATCGAAAAATTAAAAGAGACGAAAAAAATTTTTTTTATTTTTTTTTTCCATTTTCGATGCCATAATAAAAAAATAAAAAAAAGGCGAAAAAAAACTTTTTAATTTTTTTTTCCATTTTCGATTCCAGCCCCACATAAAAAAATCATCGAAAAATTAAAAAAGCGGAAATTTTTTTTTTTTTTTTCCATTTTCGATGCCAGCCACAAAAAAAATCATCAAAAAATAAAAAAAGGCAAAAAAAAATTCTTGATTTTTTTTCCCTTTTTCGGTGCCAGCCACACAAAAATAAAATCATCGAAAAATAAAAAAATTGAATTTTTTTTTTTTCATTTTCAATGCCAGCCACAAAAAAAAATCATCGAAAAATAAAAAAAAAGGCGAAAAAAAAATTCTTAAATTTGTTTTCCCATTTTCGATGCCAGCCACACAAAAAAATCATCGAGAAATAAAAAAGGCGAAAAAATTTTTTTTAATTTTTTTTTCCATTTTCAATGCCATCCGCAAAAAAAATCATCGAAAAATAAAAAAATGGAAAAAAAAAACTTTTAATTTTTTTTTCCATTTTCGATGCCAGCCACAAAAAAAATTATCGAAAAATAAAAAAGACAAAAAAAAATTCTTGAATTTTTTTCCCTTTTTCGGTGCCAGCCACACAAAAAAAATCATCGAAAAATAAAAAAAGGGGAAAAAAAAATTCTTAAATTTGTTTTCCCATTTTCGATGCCAGCCACACAAAAAAAAATCATCGAAAAATAAAAAAGGCGAAAAAAAATCTTTAAATTTTTTTTTCCATTTTCGATGCCTGCTACAAAAAAAAATCATCGGAAAATAAAAAAAGGCAAAAAAAAAATTCTTAAATTTGTTTTTCCATTTTCGATGCCAGCCACACAAAAAAATCATCGAAAAATAAAAAAGGCGAAAAAAATTTTTTAATTTTTTTTTTTTCATTTTCGATGCCAGCTACACAAAAAAATCATCGAAAAATAGAAAAAGGCGAAAAAAAAATTCTTAAATTTTATTTTCCCATTTTCCCACACCAAAAAATCATCGAAAAATAAAAAGAAGGCGAAAAAAATATTTTTAAATTTTTTTTTCCATTTTCGATGCCAGCCACACCAAAAAATCATCGAAAAATAAAAAAAAGGCGAAAAAAAAAATTCTAATTTTTTTTTCCATTTTTGATGCCAGCCACACAAAAAAATCATCGAAAAATAAAAAAATGGAAAAAATAAATTTAATTTTTTTTTCCATTTTCGATGCCAGCCACAAAAAAAATCATCGAAAAATAAAAAAATGGAAATAAAAAATTTAAAACTTTTTTTTCCATTTTCAATGCCAGCCACAAAAAAAATCATCAAAAAAAAAAAATCTTGATTTTGTTTCCCTTTTTTGGTGCCAGCCACACACAAAAATCATCGAAAAATAAAAAAAGGCGAAAAAAAAAAATTCTTGAATTTGTTTTCCCATTTTCGATGCCAGCCACACAAAAATATCATCGAAAAATAAAAAAAGGCGAAAAAAATTTTTTTAATTTTTTTTTTCCATTTTTGATGCCAGCCACAAAAAAAATCATCGAAAAATAAAAAAGGCGAAAAAAAATTCTTAAATTTGTTTTCCCATTTTCGATGCCAGCCACACAAAAAAATCATCGAAAAATAAAAAAAGCGAAAAAATAAATTTTAATTTTTTTTCCATTTTTGATGCCAGCCACAAAAAAAATCATCGAAAAATAAAAAAATGGAAAAAAAAATTATTTCTTTTTTTTCTATTTTCGATGCCAGCCACAAAAAAAAAACATCAAAAAATAAACAAGACAAAAAAAAAGTCTTGATTTTTTTTTCCCTTTTTCAGTGCCAGCCACACAGAAAAAATTCTTAAATTTGTTTTCCCATTTTCGATGCCAGTAATAATAAAAGGCGAAAAAAAACTTCTTAAATTTTATTTTCCCATTTTCGATGCCAGCCACACCAAAAAATCATCGAAAAATTAAAAAAGGCGAAACAATTTTTTTTAATTTTTTTTTTCCATTTTTGATGCCAGCCACACCAAAAAATCATCGAAAAATAAAAAAAGACGAAAAAAAAAGTTTAATTTGTTTTTTCCATTTTCGATGCCAGCCACACAAAAAAATCATCGAAAAATAAAAAAATGGAATTTTTTTTTTTTTCCGTTTCGATGCCAGCCACAAAAAAAAATCTTCGGAAAATAAAA
Organism: Ochlerotatus camptorhynchus; assembly: GCF_037179485.1. Lineage (NCBI taxonomy): Eukaryota > Metazoa > Arthropoda > Insecta > Diptera > Culicidae > Ochlerotatus > Ochlerotatus camptorhynchus. The sequence goes on along the minus strand of NW_027041267.1, from coordinate 67,794 downwards.
AAGGCAAAAAAAAATTCTTGAATTTTTTTTTCCCTTTTTCGGTGCCAGCCACACAAAAAAATCATCGAAAAATAAAAAAAAGGCGAACAAAAATTTCTTAAATTTTATTTTCCCATTTTCGATGCCAGCCACACAAAAAAATCATCGAAAAATTAAAAGAGACGAAAAAAATTTTTTTTATTTTTTTTTCCATTTTCGATGCCATAATAAAAAAATAAAAAAAAGGCGAAAAAAAACTTTTTAATTTTTTTTTCCATTTTCGATTCCAGCCCCACATAAAAAAATCATCGAAAAATTAAAAAAGCGGAAATTTTTTTTTTTTTTTTCCATTTTCGATGCCAGCCACAAAAAAAATCATCAAAAAATAAAAAAGGCAAAAAAAAATTCTTGATTTTTTTTCCCTTTTTCGGTGCCAGCCACACAAAAATAAAATCATCGAAAAATAAAAAAATTGAATTTTTTTTTTTTCATTTTCAATGCCAGCCACAAAAAAAAATCATCGAAAAATAAAAAAAAAGGCGAAAAAAAAATTCTTAAATTTGTTTTCCCATTTTCGATGCCAGCCACACAAAAAAATCATCGAGAAATAAAAAAGGCGAAAAAATTTTTTTTAATTTTTTTTTTCCATTTTCAATGCCATCCGCAAAAAAAATCATCGAAAAATAAAAAAATGGAAAAAAAAAACTTTTAATTTTTTTTTCCATTTTCGATGCCAGCCACAAAAAAAATTATCGAAAAATAAAAAAGACAAAAAAAAATTCTTGAATTTTTTTCCCTTTTTCGGTGCCAGCCACACAAAAAAAATCATCGAAAAATAAAAAAAGGGGAAAAAAAAATTCTTAAATTTGTTTTCCCATTTTCGATGCCAGCCACACAAAAAAAAATCATCGAAAAATAAAAAAGGCGAAAAAAAATCTTTAAATTTTTTTTTCCATTTTCGATGCCTGCTACAAAAAAAAATCATCGGAAAATAAAAAAAGGCAAAAAAAAAATTCTTAAATTTGTTTTTCCATTTTCGATGCCAGCCACACAAAAAAATCATCGAAAAATAAAAAAGGCGAAAAAAATTTTTTAATTTTTTTTTTTTCATTTTCGATGCCAGCTACACAAAAAAATCATCGAAAAATAGAAAAAGGCGAAAAAAAAATTCTTAAATTTTATTTTCCCATTTTCCCACACCAAAAAATCATCGAAAAATAAAAAGAAGGCGAAAAAAATATTTTTAAATTTTTTTTTCCATTTTCGATGCCAGCCACACCAAAAAATCATCGAAAAATAAAAAAAAGGCGAAAAAAAAAATTCTAATTTTTTTTTCCATTTTTGATGCCAGCCACACAAAAAAATCATCGAAAAATAAAAAAATGGAAAAAATAAATTTAATTTTTTTTTCCATTTTCGATGCCAGCCACAAAAAAAAATCATCGAAAAATAAAAAAATGGAAATAAAAAATTTAAAACTTTTTTTTCCATTTTCAATGCCAGCCACAAAAAAAAATCATCAAAAAAAAAAATCTTGATTTTGTTTCCCTTTTTTGGTGCCAGCCACACACAAAAATCATCGAAAAATAAAAAAAGGCGAAAAAAAAAATTCTTGAATTTGTTTTCCCATTTTCGATGCCAGCCACACAAAAATATCATCGAAAAATAAAAAAAGGCGAAAAAAATTTTTTTAATTTTTTTTTTCCATTTTTGATGCCAGCCACAAAAAAAATCATCGAAAAATAAAAAAGGCGAAAAAAAATTCTTAAATTTGTTTTCCCATTTTCGATGCCAGCCACACAAAAAAATCATCGAAAAATAAAAAAAGCGAAAAAATAAATTTTAATTTTTTTTCCATTTTTGATGCCAGCCACAAAAAAAATCATCGAAAAATAAAAAAATGGAAAAAAAAATTATTTCTTTTTTTTCTATTTTCGATGCCAGCCACAAAAAAAAACATCAAAAAATAAACAAGACAAAAAAAAAATCTTGATTTTTTTTTCCCTTTTTCAGTGCCAGCCACACAGAAAAAATTCTTAAATTTGTTTTCCCATTTTCGATGCCAGTAATAATAAAAGGCGAAAAAAAACTTCTTAAATTTTATTTTCCCATTTTCGATGCCAGCCACACCAAAAAATCATCGAAAAATTAAAAAAGGCGAAACAATTTTTTTTAATTTTTTTTTTCCATTTTTGATGCCAGCCACACCAAAAAATCATCGAAAAATAAAAAAAGACGAAAAAAAAAGTTTAATTTGTTTTTTCCATTTTCGATGCCAGCCACACAAAAAAATCATCGAAAAATAAAAAAATGGAATTTTTTTTTTTTCCGTTTCGATGCCAGCCACAAAAAAAAATCTTCGGAAAATAAAAAAGGCAAAAAAAAATTCTTGAATTTTTTTTTCCCTTTTTCGGTGCCAGCCACACAAAAAAATCATCGAAAAATAAAAATAAGGCGAAAAAAAAAAATTCTTAAATTTGTTTTCCCATTTTCGATGCCAGCCACACAAAAAAATCATCGAAAAATAATAAAGGCGAAAAAAAAATTTTAATTTTTTTTTCCATTTTCGATGCCAGCCACAAAAAAAAAATCATCGAAAAATAAAAAAGGCAAAAAAAATTCTTGAATTTTTTTCCCTTTTTCGGTGCCAGCCACACAAAAAAATCATCGAAAAATAAAAAAAAGGCGAAAAAAAATTTCTTAAATTTTATTTTCCCATTTTCGATGCCAGCCACACCAAAAAATCATCGAAAAATTAAAAAAGGCGAAAATTTTTTTTTTTAATTTTTTTTTTCCATTTTTGATGCCAGCCACACCAAAAAATCATCGAAAAATAAAAAAAGGCGAAAAAAAATTTTTAATTTTTTTTTTCCATTTTCGATGCCAGCCACACAAAAAAATCATCGAAAAATAAAAAAATGGAAAAAATAAATTTAATTTTTTTTTCCATTTTCGATGCCAGCCACAAAAAAAATCATCAAAAAATAAAAAAGGCAAAAAAAATTCTTGAATTTTTTTTCCCTTTTTCGGTGCCAGCCACACAAAAAAAAAATCATCGAAAAAAAAAAAATGGAAAAAATAAATTTAAATTTTTTTTTTCCATTTTCGATGCCAGCCACAAAAAAAAATCATCGAAAAATAAAAAAAGACAAAAAAAATTCTTTTCCCTTTTTCGGTGCCAGCCACACAAAAAAATCATCGAAAAATACAAGAGGCGAAATAAACTTCTTAATTTTTTTTTTCCATTTCGATGCCAGCCACACCAAAAAATCATCGAAAAATAATAAAGGCGAAAAAAAAATTTTAATTTTTTATTCCATTTTCGATGCCAGCCACAAAAAAAAATCTTCGGAAAATAAAAAAGGCAAAAAAAAATTCTTGAATTTTTTTTCCCTTTTTCGGTGCCAGCCACACAGAAAAATCATCGAAAAATAAAAAAAAGGCGAAAAAAAAAATTCTTAAATTTGTTTTCCCATTTTCGATGCCAGCCACACAAAAAAATCATCGAAAAATAAAAAAATGGAAAAAAAAATTTAATTTTTTTTTTCCATTTTCGATGCAAGCCACAAAAAAAATCATCAAAAAATAAAAAACGCAAAAAAAAATTCTTGAATTTTTTTTCCCTTTTTCGGTGCCAGCCACACAAAAAAAATCATCGAAAAATAAAAAAATTGGAATTTTTTTTTTTCATTTTTGATGCCAGCCACAAAAAAAAATCATCGAAAAATAAAAAAAAGGCGAACAAAAATTTCTTAAATTTTATTTTCCCATTTTCGATGCCAGCCACACAAAAAAATCATCGAAAAATTAAAAAAGGCGAAAAAATTTTTTTTTTATTTTTTTTTCCATTTTCGATGCCAGCCACACCAAAAAATCATCGAAAAATAAAAAAAAGGCGAAAAAAATTTTTTAATTTTTTTTTCCATTTTCGATGCCAGCCACACAAAAAAATCATCGAAAAATAAAAATATGGAAAAAAAATTTAATTTTTTTTTCCATTTTCGATGCCAGCCACAAAAAAAATCATAAAAAAATAAAAAAGGCAAAAAATAATTCTTGATTTTTTTTTCCCTTTTTCGGTGCCAGCCACACAAAAAAAAAATCATCGAAAACTAAAAAAATTGAATTTTTTTTTCATTTTCGATGCCAGCCACAAAAAAAAAATCATCGAAAAAAAAAATGGAAAAAATAAATTTTAAATTTTTTTTTTCCATTTTCGATGCCAGCCACAAAAAAAAATCATCGAAAAATAAAAAAAAGGCGAAAAAAAAATTCTTAAATTTGTTTTCCCATTTTCGATGCCAGCCACACAAAAAAATCATCGAAAAATAAAAAAGGCGAAAATTTTTTTTTTAATTTTTTTTCCATTTTCGATGCCATCCACAAAAAAAAATCATCGAAGAATAAAAAAATGGAAAAAAAAAAACTTGTAATTTTTTTTTCCTTTTTCGATGCCAGCCACAAAAAAATCATCGAAAAATAAAAAAGACAAAAAAAAAAAAACCTTGAATTTTTTTTTCCCTTTTTCGGTGCCAGCCACACAAAAAAATCATCGAAAAATAAAAACAATGGAATTTTTTTTTTTTCATTTTCGATGCCAGCCACAAAAAAAAATCATCGAAAAATAAAAAAATGGAAAAAAAAATTTTAAAATTTTTTTTTTTCCATTTTCGATGCCAGCCACATCAACAAATCATCGAAAAATAAAAAAAGGCGAAAAAAAAAAATTTAATTTTTTTTTTCCATTTTCGATGCCAGCCACAAAAAAAATCATCGAAAAATAAAAACAGGCGAAAAAAAAATTCTTAAATTTTAGTTTCCCATTTTCGATGCCAGCCACATAAAAAATCATCGAAAAATTTTTTTAATTTTTTTTCCATTTTCGATGCCAGCCACATAAAAAATCATCGAAAAATAAACAAAGGCGAAAAAAATTTTTAATTTTTTTTCCATTTTCGATGCCAGCCACACCAAAAAATCATCGAAAAATAAAAAAAGGCGAAAAAAAAATTTTAATTTTTTTTTTTCCATTTTCGATGCCAGCCACACAAAAAAAATCATCGAAAAATAAAAAAAATGGAAAAAAAAAAATTATTTTTTTTTTCCATTTTCGATGCCAGCCACAAAAAAAATCATCGAAAAATAAAAAAGGCAAAAAAAAATTCTTGATTTTTTTTCCCTTTTTCGGTGCCAGCCACACAAAAAAGTCATCGAAAAATAAAAACAATGGAATTTTTTTTTTTTTCATTTTCAATGCCAGCCACAAAAAAAAATCATCGAAAAATAAAAAAATGGAAAAAAAAAATTTTAAATTTTTTTTTCCATTTTCGATGCCAGCTACAAAAAAAAATCATCGAAAAATAAAAAAGACGAAAAAAAAATTCTTGAATTTTTTTCCCTTTTTCGGTGCCAGCCACACAAAAAAATCATCGAAAAATAAAAAAAGGCGAAAAAAAATTCTTAAATTTGTTTTCCCATTTTCGATGCCAGCCACACAAAAAAATCATCGAAAAATAAAAAAAAGCGAAAAAAAAAATTTTAAATTTTTTTTTTCCATTTTCGATGCCAGCCACAAAAAAAATCATCGAAAAATAAAAAAGGCAAAAAAAAATTCTTGAATTTTTTTTCCTTTTTTGGTGCCAGCCACACAAAAAAATCATCAAAAAATAAAAAAAGGCGAAAAAAAATTCTTAAATTTGTTTTCCCATTTTCGATATCAGCCACACAAAAAAATCATCGAAAAATAAAAAAAAGCGAAAAAAATTTTTTTTAATTTTTTTTTTCCATTTTCGATGCCAGCCACAAAAAAAAATCATCGAAAAATAAAAAAATGGAAAAAAAAAATTTTAAATTTTTTTTTCCATTTTCGATGCCAGCCACAAAAAAAAATCATCGAAAAATAAAAAAGACAAAAAAAAAATTCTTGAATTTTTTCCCTTTTTCGGTGCCAGCCACACAAAAAAATCATCGAAAAAAAAGGCGAAAATTTTTTTTAAATTTTTCTTTCCCATTTTCGATGCCAGTCACAAAAAAAAATCATCGAAAAATAAAAAAGGCGAAAAAAACTTCTTAATTTTTTTTTCCATTTCGATGCCAGCCACACCAAAAAATCATCGAAAAATAATAAAGGCGAAAAAAAAATTTTTAAATTTTTTTTTCCATTTTCGATGCCAGCCACAAAAAAAAATCATCGAAAAATAAAAAAAGGCGAAAAAAAATATTTAATTTTTTTTTCCATTTTCGATGCCAGCCACAAAAAAAATCATCGAAAAATAAAAAAAGGTGAAAAAAAATTTCTTAAATTTTATTTTTCCATTTTCGATGCCAGCCACACCAAAAAATCATCGATAAATAAAAAAAAGGCGAAAAAAAAAATCTTAAATTTGTTTTCCCTTTTTCGGTGCCAGCCACACAAAAAAATCATCGAAAAATAAAAAAAAGGCGAAAAAAAAAATCTTGAATTTTTTTCCCTTTTTCGATGCCAGCCACACAAAAAAACCATCGAAAAAAAAGGCTAAAATTTTTTTTTAATTTTTCATCATCTTCATCATCGAAAAATAAAAAAACGCGAAAAAATTTTTTAATTTTTTTTTCCATTTTCGATGCAAGCTACACCAAAAATTCATCGAAAAATAAAAAAAGGCGAAAAAAAAATTTTTAATTTTTTTTTCCATTTTCGATGCCAGCCACAAAAAAAAATCATCAAAAAATAAAAAAGACAAAAAAAAATTCTTGAATTTTTTTTTTCCTTTTTTGGTGCCAGCCGCACAAAAAAATCATCAAAAAATAAAAAAATGGAATTTTTTTTTTCATTTTTGATGCCAGCCACAAAAAAAAATCATCGAAAAATAAAAAAATGGAAAAAAAAAAAATTTTTAATTTTTTTTTCCATTTTCGATGCCAGCCACAAAAAAAATCATCTAAAAATAAAAAAGACAAAAAAAATTCTTGAATTTTTTTCCCTTTTTCGGTGCCAGCCACACAAAAAAATCATCGAAAAATAAAAAAGACAAAAAAAAAATTCTTGAATTTTTTTCCCTTTTTCGGTGCCAGCCACACCAAAAATTCATCGAAAAATAAAAAAAGGCGAAAAAAAAATTTTTAATTTTTTTTTCCATTTTCGATGCCAGCCACAAAAAAAAATCATCGAAAAATAAAAAAGACAAAAAAAAATTCTTGAATTTTTTTTTTCCTTTTTTGGTGCCAGCCGCACAAAAAAATCATCAAAAAATAAAAAAATGGAATTTTTTTTTTTTCATTTTTGATGCCAGCCACAAAAAAAAATCATCGAAAAATAAAAAAATGGAAAAAAAAAATTTTTAATTTTTTTTTCCATTTTTGATGCCAGCCACAAAAAAAATCATCGAAAAATAAAAAAGACAAAAAAAAAATTCTTGAATTTTTTTCCCTTTTTCGGTGCCAGCCACACAAAAAAATCATCGAAAAATAAAAAAGGCAAAAAAAAATTCTTAAATTTGTTTTTCCATTTTTGATGCCAGCCACACAAAAAAATCATCGAAAAATAAAAAAGGCGAAAAAAAAATTTTAATTTTTTTTTTCCATTTTCGATGCCAGCCACACAAAAAAAAATCATCGAAAAATAAAATAAATGGAAAAAAATAAATTATTTTTTTTTCCATTTTCGATGCCAGCCACAAAAAAATCATCGAAAAATAAAAAAGACAAAAAAAAAATTCTTGAATTTTTTTCCCTTTTTCGGTGCCAGCCACACAAAAAAATCATCGAAAAATAAAAAAAGGCAAAAAAAAATTCTTAAATTTGTTTTTCCATTTTTGATGCCAGCCACACAAAAAAATCATCGAAAAATAAAAAAGGCGAAAAAAAAAATTTAATTTTTTTTTTCCATTTTCGATGCCAGCCACAAAAAAAATCATCGAAAAATAAAAACAGGCGAAAAAAAAAATTCTTAAATTTTATTTTCCCATTTTCGATGCCAGCCACATGAAAAAAATCATCGAAAAATAAACAAAGGCGAAAAAATTTTTCAATTTTTTTTCCATTTTCGATGCCAGCCACACCAAAAAATCATCGAAAAATAAAAAAAGGCGAAAAAAAAATTTTATTTTTTTTTTTCCATTTTCGATGCCAGCCACACAAAAAAAATCATCGAAAAATAAAATAAATGGAAAAAAAAAATTATTTTTTTTTTCCATTTTCGATGCCAGCTACAAAAAAAATTCATCGAAAAATAAAAAAGACAAAAAAAAAATTCTTGAATTTGTTTTCCCATTTTCGATGCCAGCCACACAAAAAAATCATCGAAAAATAAAAAAAGCGAAAAAAAAATTTTTAATTTTTTTTTCCATTCTCGATGCCAGCCACAAAAAAATCATCGAAAAATAAAAAAAGGCAAAAAAAAATTCTTGATTTTTTTTTCCCTTTTTCGGTGCCAGCCACAAAAAAAAATCATCGAAAAATAAAAATTTTTTTTTTTTTTTTTTCCATTTTTGATGCCAGCCACAAAAAAAATCATCAAAAATAAAAAAATGAAAAAAAAATTATTTCATTTTTTTTCCATTTTCGATGCCAGCCACAAAAAAATCATCGAAAAATAAAAAAGACAAAAAAAAAACCTTGAATTTTTTTTCCCTTTTTCGGTGCCAGCCACACAAAAAAATCATCGAAAAATAAAAACAATGGAATTTTTTTTTTTTCATTTTCGATGCCAGCCACAAAAAAAAATCATCGAAAAATAAAAAAATGGAAAAAAAAATTTTAAAATTTTTTTTCCATTTTCGATGCCAGCCACACCAAAAAATCATCGAAAAATAAAAAAAGGCGAAAAAAAAAAATTTAATTTTTTTTTCCATTTTCGATGCCAGCCACAAAAAAAATCATCGAAAAATAATAACAGGCGAAAAAAAAATTCTTAAATTTTATTTTCCCATTTTCGATGCCAGCCACATAAAAAATCATCGAAAAAATTTTTTAATTTTTTTTCCATTTTCGATGCCAGCCACATAAAAAATCATCGAAAAATAAACAAAGGCGAAAAAAATTTTTAATTTTTTTTCCATTTTCGATGCCAGCCACACCAAAAAATCATCGAAAAATAAAAAAAGGCGAAAAAAAAATTTTAATTTTTTTTTTTCCATTTTCGATGCCAGCCACACAAAAAAAATCATCGAAAAATAAAAAAAATGGAAAAAAAAAATATTTTTTTTTTCCATTTTCGATGCCAGCCACAAAAAAAATCATCGAAAAATAAAAAAGGCAAAAAAAAATTCTTGATTTTTTTTTCCCTTTTTCGGTGCCAGCCACACAAAAAAATCATCGAAAAATAAAAACAATGGAATTTTTTTTTTTTTTTTCATTTTCAATGCCAGCCACAAAAAAAAATCATCGAAAAATAAAAAAATGGAAAAAAAAAATTTTAAATTTTTTTTTTCCATTTTCGATGTCAGCTACAAAAAAAAATCATCGAAAAATAAAAAAGACGAAAAAAAAATTCTTGAATTTTTTTTCCCTTTTTCGGTGCCAGCCACACAAAAAAATCATCGAAAAATAAAAAAAGGCGAAAAAAAATTCTTAAATTTGTTTTCCCATTTTCGATGCCAGCCACACAAAAAAATCATCGAAAAATAAAAAAAAGCGAAAAAAAAAATTTTTAAATTTTTTTTTTTTCCATTTTCGATGCCAGCCACAAAAAAAATCATCGAAAAATAAAAAAGGCAAAAAAAAATTCTTGAATTTTTTTTCCTTTTTTGGTGCCAGCCACACAAAAAAATCATCAAAAAATAAAAAAAGGCGAAAAAAAATTCTTAAATTTGTTTTCCCATTTTCGATATCAGCCACACAAAAAAATCATCGAAAAATAAAAAAAAGCGAAAAAAATTTTTTTAAATTTTGTTTTTCCATTTTCGATGCCAGCCACAAAAAAAAATCATCGAAAAATAAAAAAATGGAAAAAAAAAATTTTAAATTTTTTTTTCCATTTTCGATGCCAGCCACAAAAAAAATCATCGAAAAATAAAAAAGACAAAAAAAAAATTCTTGAATTTTTTCCCTTTTTCGGTGCCAGCCACACAAAAAAATCATCGAAAAAAAAGGCGAAAATTTTTTTTAAATTTTTCTTTCCCATTTTCGATGCCAGTCACAAAAAAAAATCATCGAAAAATAAAAAAGGCGAAAAAAACTTCTTAATTTTTTTTCCATTTCGATGCCAGCCACACCAAAAAATCATCGAAAAATAATAAAGGCGAAAAAAAAATTTTTAAATTTTTTTTTCCATTTTCGATGCCAGCCACAAAAAAAAATCATCGAAAAATAAAAAAAGGCGAAAAAAAATATTTAATTTTTTTTTCCATTTTCGATGCCAGCCACAAAAAAAATCATCGAAAAATAAAAAAAGGCGAAAAAAAATTTCTTAAATTTTATTTTTCCATTTTCGATGCCAGCCACACCAAAAAATCATCGAAAAATAAAAAAAAGGCGAAAAAAAAATCTTAAATTTGTTTTCCCTTTTTCGGTGCCAGCCACACAAAAAAATCATCGAAAAATAAAAAAAAGGCGAAAAAAAAAAAATCTTGAATTTTTTTCCCTTTTTCGATGCCAGCCACACAAAAAAATCATCGAAAAAAAAGGCTAAAATTTTTTTTTAATTTTTCATCATCTTCATCATCGAAAAATAAAAAAGGCAAAAAAAATTCTTAAATTTGTTTTTCCATTTTTGATGCCAGCCACACAAAAAAAATCATCGAAAAATAAACAAAAGCGAAAAAAAATTTTAATTTTTTTTCCATTTTTGATGCCAGCCACACCAAAAAATCATCGAAAAATAAAAAAAGGCGAAAAAAAATTTTTAATTTTTTTTTTCCATTTTCGATGCCAGCCACACAAAAAAAATCATCGAAAAATAAAAAAATGGAAAAAAAAAATTATTTTTTTTTTTCCGTTTTCGATGCCAGCCACAAAAAAAATCATCGAAAAATAAAAAAAGGCAAAAAAAAATTCTTGAATTTTTTTTCCCTTTTTCGGTGCCAGCCACACAAAAAAATCATCGAAAAATAAAAACAATGGAATTTTTTTTTTTTTTTTTCATTTTCAATGCCAGCCACAAAAAAAAAATCATCGAAAAATAAAAAAATGGAAAAAAAAAATTTTAAATTTTTTTTTTCCATTTCCGATGCCAGCTAGAAAAAAAAATCATCGAAAAATAAAAAAGACAAAAAAAAAAATTCTTGAATTTTTTCCCCTTTTTCGGTGCCAGCCACACAAAAAAATCATCGAAAAATAAAAAAAGGCGAAAACAAAATTCTTAAATTTGTTTTCCCATTTTCGATGCCAGCCACACAAAAAAATCATCAAAAAATAAAAAAAAGCGAAAAAAAAATTTTTATTTTTTTTTTTTAATTTTCGATGCCAGCCACACAAAAAAATCATCGAAAAATAAAGGCGAAAATTTTTTTTAAATTTTTCTTTCCCATTTTCGATGCCAGTCACACAAAAAAATCATCGAAAAATAAAAAAGACAAAAAAAAAATTCTTGAATTTTTTTCCCTTTTTCGGTGCCAGCCACACAAAAAAATCATCGAAAAATAAAAAAAAGGCGAAAAAAAAAATTCTTAAATTTGTTTTCCCATTTTCGATGCCAGCCACACCAAAAAATTATCGAAAAATAAAAAAAGGCGAAAAAAAAAATTTAATTTTTTTTTTCCATTTTTGATGCCAGCCACAAAAACAAAATCATCGAAAAATAAAAAAAAGGCGAACAAAAATTTCTTAAATTTTATTTTCCCATTTTCGATGCCAGCCACACAAAAAAATCATCGAAAAATTAAAAGAGACGAAAAAATTTTTTTTTATTTTTTTTTTTCCATTTTCGATGCCAGCCACACCAAAAAATCATCGAAAAATAAAAAAAAAGGCGAAAAAAAACTTTTTAATTTTTTTTTTCATTTTCGATTCCAGCCCCACATAAAAAAATCATCGAAAAATTAAAAAAGCGGAAATTTTTTTTTTTTTTTCCATTTTCGATGCCAGCCACAAAAAAAAATCATCAAAAAATAAAAAAGGCAAAAAAAAATTCTTGATTTTTTTTCCCTTTTTCGGTGCCAGCCACACAAAAATAAAATCATCGAAAAATAAAAAAATTGAATTTTTTTTTTTCATTTTCAATGCCAGCCACAAAAAAAAATCATCGAAAAATAAAAAAAAAGGCGAAAAAAAAATTCTTAAATTTGTTTTCCCATTTTCGATGCCAGCCACACAAAAAAATCATCGAAAAATAAAAAAGGCGAAAAAATTTTTTTTAATTTTTTTTTTCCATTTTCAATGCCATCCGCAAAAAAAATCATCGAAAAATAAAAAAATGGAAAAAAACAACTTTTAATTTTTTTTTCCATTTTCGATGCCAGCCACAAAAAAAATTATCGAAAAATAAAAAAGACAAAAAAAAAATTCTTGAATTTTTTTCCCTTTTTCGGTGCCAGCCACACAAAAAAAATCATCGAAAAATAAAAAAAGGGGAAAAAAAAATTCTTAAATTTGTTTTCCCATTTTCGATGCCAGCCACACAAAAAAAAATCATCGAATAATAAAAAAAGGGGAAAAAAAATTTTAAATTTTTTTTTCCATTTTCGATGCCTGCTACAAAAAAAAAATCATCGGAAAATAAAAAAAGGCAAAAAAAAAAATTCTTAAATTTGTTTTCCCATTTTCGATGCCAGCCACACAAAAAAATCATCGAAAAATAAAAAAGGCGAAAAAAATTTTTTAATTTTTTTTTTCCATTTTCGATGCCAGCTACATAAAAAAATCATCGAAAAATAGAAAAAGGCGAAAAAAAAATTCTTAAATTTTATTTTCCCATTTTCCCACACCAAAAAATCATCGAAAAATAAAAAGAAGGCGAAAAAAATATTTTTAAATTTTTTTTTCCATTTTCGATGCCAGCCACACCAAAAAATCATCGAAAAATAAAAAAAGGCGAAAAAAAAAATTCTAATTTTTTTTTCCATTTTTGATGCCAGCCACACAAAAAAATCATCGAAAAATAAAAAAATGGAATTTTTTTTTTTTTTTCCGTTTCGATGCCAGCCACAAAAAAAATCATCGAAAAATAAAAAAGGCAAAAAAAAATTCTTGAATTTTTTTCCCTTTTTCGGTGCCAAACACACAAAAAAACAATCGAAAAATAAAAAAAATGGAAATTTATTTTTTTTTTCATTTTCGATGCCAGCCACAAAAAAAAATCATCGAAAAATAAAAAAATGGAAATAAAAAATTTAAAACTTTTTTTTCCATTTTCAATGCCAGCCACAAAAAAAATCATCAAAAAAAAAAATCTTGATTTTTTTCCCTTTTTTGGTGCCAGCCACACACAAAAATCATCGAAAAATAAAAAAAGGCGAAAAAAAAAATTCTTGAATTTGTTTTCCCATTTTCGATGCCAGCCACACAAAAAAATCATCGAAAAATAAAAAAAGGCGAAAAAAATTTTTTTAATTTTTTTTTTCCATTTTTGATGCCAGCCACAAAAAAAATCATCGAAAAATAAAAAAGGCGAAAAAAAATTCTTAAATTTGTTTTCCCATTTTCGATGCCAGCCACACAAAAAAATCATCGAAAAATAAAAAAATGGAAAAAAAAATTATTTCTTTTTTTTCTATTTTCGATGCCAGCCACAAAAAAAAACATCAAAAAATAAACAAGACAAAAAAAAAATCTTGATTTTTTTTTCCCTTTTTCAGTGCCAGCCACACAAAAAAATCATCGAAAAATAAAAAAAGGCGAAAGAAAAATTCTTAAATTTGTTTTCCCATTTTCGATGCCAGTAATAAAAAAAGGCGAAAAAAAACTTCTTAAATTTTATTTTCCCATTTTCGATGCCAGCCACACCAAAAAATCATCGAAAAATTAAAAAAGGCGAAACAATTTTTTTTAATTTTTTTTTTCCATTTTTGATGCCAGCCACACCAAAAAATCATCGAAAAATAAAAAAAAGACGAAAAAAAAAGTTTAATTTGTTTTTTCCATTTTCGATGCCAGCCACACAAAAAAATCATCGAAAAATAAAAAAATGGAATTTTTTTTTTTTTTCCGTTTCGATGCCAGCCACAAAAAAAATCATCGAAAAATAAAAAAGGCAAAAAAAAATTCTTGAATTTTTTTCCCTTTTTCGGTGCCAAACACACAAAAAAACAATCGAAAAATAAAAAAAATGGAAATTTATTTTTTTTTTCATTTTCGATGCCAGCCACAAAAAAAAATCATCGAAAAATAAAAAAATGGAAATAAAAAATTTAAAACTTTTTTTTCCATTTTCAATGCCAGCCACAAAAAAAATCATCAAAAAAAAAAAATCTTGATTTTTTTTCCCTTTTTTGGTGCCAGCCACACACAAAAATCATCGAAAAATAAAAAAAGGCGAAAAAAAAAATTCTTGAATTTGTTTTCCCATTTTCGATGCCAGCCACACAAAAAAATCATCGAAAAATAAAAAAAGGCGAAAAAATTTTTTTTAATTTTTTTTTTCCATTTTTGATGCCAGCCACAAAAAAAATCATCGAAAAATAAAAAAGGCGAAAAAAAATTCTTAAATTTGTTTTCCCATTTTCGATGCCAGCCACACAAAAAAATCATCGAAAAATAAAAAAATGGAAAAAAAAATTATTTCTTTTTTTTCTATTTTCGATGCCAGCCACAAAAAAAAACATCAAAAAATAAACAAGACAAAAAAAAAAATCTTGATTTTTTTTTCCCTTTTTCAGTGCCAGCCACACAAAAAAATCATCGAAAAATAAAAAAAGGCGAAAGAAAAATTCTTAAATTTGTTTTCCCATTTTCGATGCCAGTAATAAAAAAAGGCGAAAAAAAACTTCTTAAATTTTATTTTCCCATTTTCGATGCCAGCCACACCAAAAAATCATCGAAAAATTAAAAAAGGCGAAACAATTTTTTTTAATTTTTTTTTTCCATTTTTGATGCCAGCCACACCAAAAAATCATCGAAAAATAAAAAAAAGACGAAAAAAAAAGTTTAATTTGTTTTTTCCATTTTCGATGCCAGCCACACCAAAAAATCATCGAAAAATTAAAAAAGGCGAAAAAATGTTTTTTAATTTTTTTTTCCCATTTTCGATGCCAGTCACACAAAAAAAATCATCGAAAAATAAAAAAGACAAAAAAAAAATTCTTGAATTTTTTTCCCTTTTTCGGTGCCAGCCACACAAAAAAAATCATCGAAAAATAAAAAAAAGGCGAAAAAAAAAATTCTTAAATTTGTTTTCCCATTTTCGATGCCAGCCACACCAAAAAATCATCGAAAAATAAAAAAGGCGAAAAAAAAAATTTAATTTTTTTTTTCCATTTTTGATGCCAGCCACAAAAACAAAATCATCGAAAAATAAAAAAAAGGCGAACAAAAATTTCTTAAATTTTATTTTCCCATTTTCGATGCCAGCCACACAAAAAAATCATCGAAAAATTAAAAGAGACGAAAAAATTTTTTTTTATTTTTTTTTTCCATTTTCGATGCCAGCCACACCAAAAAATCATCGAAAAATAAAAAAAAGGCGAAAAAAAACTTTTTAATTTTTTTTTTCATTTTCGATTCCAGCCCCACATAAAAAAATCATCGAAAAATTAAAACAGCGGAAATTTTTTTTTTTTTTTTTCCATTTTCGATGCCAGCCACAAAAAAAATCATCAAAAAATAAAAAAGGCAAAAAAAAATTCTTGATTTTTTTGCCCTTTTTCGGTGCCAGCCACACAAAAATAAAATCATCGAAAAATAAAAAAATTGAATTTTTTTTTTTCATTTTCAATGCCAGCCACAAAAAAAAATCATCGAAAAATAAAAAAAAAGGCGAAAAAAAAATTCTTAAATTTGTTTTCCCATTTTCGATGCCAGCCACACAAAAAAATCATCAAAAAATAAAAAAGGCGAAAAAATTTTTTTTAATTTTTTTTTTCCATTTTCAATGCCATCCGCAAAAAAAATCATCGAAAAATTAAAAAATGGAAAAAAAACAACTTTTAATTTTTTTTTCCATTTTCGATGCCAGCCACAAAAAAAATTATCGAAAAATAAAAAAGACAAAAAAAAAATTCTTGAATTTTTTTCCCTTTTTCGGTGCCAGCCACACAAAAAAAATCATCGAAAAATAAAAAAAGGGGAAAAAAAAATTCTTAAATTTGTTTTCCCATTTTCGATGCCAGCCACACAAAAAAAAATCATCGAATAATAAAAAAAGGGGAAAAAAAATTTTAAATTTTTTTTTCCATTTTCGATGCCTGCTACAAAAAAAAAATCATCGGAAAATAAAAAAAGGCAAAAAAAAAATTCTTAAATTTGTTTTCCCATTTTCGATGCCAGCCACACAAAAAAATCATCGAAAAATAAAAAAGGCGAAAAAAAATTTTTAATTTTTTTTTTCCATTTTCGATGCCAGCTACACAAAAAAATCATCGAAAAATAGAAAAAGGCGAAAAAAAAATTCTTAAATTTTATTTTCCCATTTTCCCACACCAAAAAATCATCGAAAAATAAAAAGAAGGCGAAAAAAATATTTTTAAATTTTTTTTTCCATTTTCGATGCCAGCCACACCAAAAAATCATCGAAAAATAAAAAAAGGCGAAAAAAAAATTCTAATTTTTTTTTTTCATTTTTGATGCCAGCCACACAAAAAAATCATCGAAAAATAAAAAAATTGAATTTTTTTTTTTTTTCCGTTTCGATGCCAGCCACAAAAAAAATCATCGAAAAATAAAAAAGGCAAAAAAAAATTCTTGAATTTTTTTCCCTTTTTCGGTGCCAAACACACAAAAAAACAATCGAAAAATAAAAAAAATGGAAATTTATTTTTTTTTTCATTTTCGATGCCAGCCACAAAAAAAAATCATCGAAAAATAAAAAAATGGAAATAAAAAATTTAAAACTTTTTTTTCCATTTTCAATGCCAGCCACAAAAAAAATCATCAAAAAAAAAAAAATCTTGATTTTTTTTCCCTTTTTTGGTGCCAGCCACACACAAAAATCATCGAAAAATAAAAAAAGGCGAAAAAAAAAATTCTTGAATTTGTTTTCCCATTTTCGATGCCAGCCACACAAAAAAATCATCGAAAAATAAAAAAAGGCGAAAAAAAATTTTTTAATTTTTTTTTTCCATTTTTGATGCCAGCCACAAAAAAAATCATCGAAAAATAAAAAAGGCGAAAAAAAATTCTTAAATTTGTTTTCCCATTTTCGATGCCAGCCACACAAAAAAATCATCGAAAAATAAAAAAATGGAAAAAAAAATTATTTCTTTTTTTTCTATTTTCGATGCCAGCCACAAAAAAAAACATCAAAAAATAAACAAGACAAAAAAAAAATCTTGATTTTTTTTTCCCTTTTTCAGTGCCAGCCACACAAAAAAATCATCGAAAAATAAAAAAAGGCGAAAGAAAAATTCTTAAATTTGTTTTCCCATTTTCGATGCCAGTAATAAAAAAAGGCGAAAAAAAACTTCTTAAATTTTATTTTCCCATTTTCGATGCCAGCCACACCAAAAAATCATCGAAAAATTAAAAAAGGCGAAACAATTTTTTTTAATTTTTTTTCCATTTTTGATGCCAGCCACACCAAAAAATCATCGAAAAATAAAAAAAAGACGAAAAAAAAAGTTTAATTTGTTTTTTCCATTTTCGATGCCAGCCACACAAAAAAATCATCGAAAAATAAAAAAATGGAATTTTTTTTTTTTTCCGTTTCGATGCCAGCCACAAAAAAAAATCTTCGGAAAATAAAAAAGGCAAAAAAAAATTCTTGAATTTTTTTTCCCTTTTTCGGTGCCAGCCACACAAAAAAATCATCGAAAAATAAAAAAAAGGCGAAAAAAAAAATTCTTAAATTTGTTTTCCCATTTTCGATGCCAGCCACACAAAAAAATCATCGAAAAATAATAAAGGCGAAAAAAAAATTTTAATTTTTTTTTCCATTTTCGATGCCAGCCACAAAAAAAAATCATCGAAAAATAAAAAAGGCAAAAAAAAATCTTGAATTTTTTTCCCTTTTTCGGTGCCAGCCACACAAAAAAATCATCGAAAAATAAAAAAAAGGCGAAAAAAAATTTCTTAAATTTTATTTTCCCATTTTCGATGCCAGCCACACCAAAAAATCATCGAAAAATTAAAAAAGGCGAAAATTTTTTTTTTTTAATTTGTTTTTTTCCATTTTTGATGCCAGCCACACCAAAAAATCATCGAAAAATAAAAAAAGGCGAAAAAATAAATTTAATTTTTTTTTCCATTTTCGATGCCAGCCACAAAAAAAATCATCAAAAAATAAAAAAGGCAAAAAAAATTCTTGAATTTTTTTTCCCTTTTTCGGTGCCAGCCACACAAAAAAAAATCATCGAAAAAAAAAATGGAAAAAATAAATTTAAATTTTTTTTTCCATTTTCGATGCCAGCCACAAAAAAAAATCATCGAAAAATAAAAAAAGACAAAAAAAAATTCTTTACCCTTTTTCGGTGCCAGCCACACAAAAAAATCATCGAAAAATACAAGAGGCGAAATAAACTTCTTAATTTTTTTTTCCATTTCGATGCCAGCCACACCAAAAAATCATCGAAAAATAATAAAGGCGAAAAAAAAATTTTAATTTTTTATTCCATTTTCGATGACAGCCACAAAAAAAAATCTTCGGAAAATAAAAAAGGCAAAAAAAAATTCTTGAATTTTTTTTCCCTTTTTCGGTGCCAGCCACACAAAAAAAAAATCATCGAAAAATAAAAAAATGGAAAAAATAAATTTTAAATTTTTTTTTTCCATTTTCGATGCCAGCCACAAAAAAAATCATCAAAAAATAAAAAACGCAAAAAAAAATTCTTGAATTTTTTTTCCCTTTTTCGGTGCCAGCCACACAAAAAAAATCATCGAAAAATAAAAAAATTGGAATTTTTTTTTTTCATTTTTGATGCCAGCCACAAAAAAAAATCATCGAAAAATAAAAAAAAGGCGAACAAAAATTTCTTAAATTTTATTTTCCCATTTTCGATGCCAGCCACACAAAAAAATCATCGAAAAATTAAAAAAGGCGAAAAAATTTTTTTTTTATTTTTTTTTTCCATTTTCGATGCCAGCCACACCAAAAAATCATCGAAAAATAAAAAAAAGGCGAAAAAATTTTTTTAATTTATTTTCCATTTTCGATGCCAGCCACACAAAAAAATCATCGAAAAATAAAAATATGGAAAAAAAATTTAATTTTTTTTTCCATTTTCGATGCCAGCCACAAAAAAAATCATAAAAAAATAAAAAAGGCAAAAAAAAATTCTGATTTTTTTTTCCCTTTTTCGGTGCCAGCCACACAAAAAAAATCATCGAAAACTAAAAAAATTGAATTTTTTTTTTCATTTTCGATGCCAGCCACAAAAAAAAAATCATCGAAAAAAAAAAATGGAAAAAATAAATTTTAAATTTTTTTTTTCCATTTTCGATGCCAGCCACAAAAAAAATCATCGAAAAATAAAAAAAAGGCGAAAAAAAAATTCTTAAATTTGTTTTCCCATTTTCGATGCCAGCCACACAAAAAAATCATTGAAAAATAAAAAAGGCGAAAAATTTTTTTTTAATTTTTTTTCCATTTTCGATGCCATCCACAAAAAAAAATCATCGAAAAATAAAAAAATGGAAAAAAAAAACTTGTAATTTTTTTTTCCTTTTTCGATGCCAGCCACAAAAAAAATTATCGAAAAATAAAAAAGACAAAAAAAAAAAATTCTTGAATTTTTTTCCCTTTTTCGGTGCCAGCCACACAAAAAAAAATCATCGAAAAATAAAAAAAGGGGAAAAAAAAATTCTTAAATTTTATTTTCTCATTTTCGATGCCAGCCACACCAAAAAATCATCGAAAAATAAAAAAAGGAAAAAAAAAATTCTTAAATTTGTTTTCCCATTTTCGATGCCAGCCACACAAAAAAATCATCGAAAAATAAAAAAGGCGAAAAAATGTTTTTAATTTTTTTTTTCCATTTTCGATGCCAGCTACACAAAAAAATCATCGAAAAATAGAAAAAGGCGAAAAAAAAATTCTTAAATTTTATTTTCCCATTTTCCCACACCAAAAAATCATCGAAAAATAAAAAGAAGGCGAAAAAAATTTTTTTAATTTTTTTTTTTCCATTTTCGATGCCAGCCACACCAAAAAATCATCGAAAAATAAAAAAAGGCGAAAAAAAAAAATTTAATGTTTTTTTCCATTTTTGATGCCAGCCACACAAAAAGATCATCGAAAAATAAAAAAATGGAAATTTATTTTTTTTTTCATTTTCGATGCCAGCCACAAAAAAAAATCATCGAAAAATAAAAAAAAATGGAAATAAAAAATTTAAATTTTTTTTTTCCATTTTCGATGCCAGCCACAAAAAAAATATCATCAAAAAAAAAAAATCTTTATTTTTTTTCCCTATTTTGGTGCCAGCCACACAAAAAAAAATCATCGAAAAATAAAAAAAGGGGAAAAAAAAATTCTTAAATTTTATTTTCTCATTTTCGATGCCAGCCACACCAAAAAATCATCGAAAAATAAAAAAAGGCGAAAAAAAAATTCTTAAATTTTATTTTCCCATTTTCGATGCCAGCCACACCAAAAAATCATCGAAAAATAAAAAAAACGCGAAAATTTTTTTTAATTTTTTTTCCATTTTCGATGCAAGCTACACCAAAAATTCATCGAAAAATAAAAAAAGGCGAAAAAAAAATTTTTAATTTTTTTTTCCATTTTCGATGCCAGCCACAAAAAAAAATCATCGAAAAATAAAAAAGACAAAAAAAAATTCTTGAATTTTTTTTTTCCTTTTTTGGTGCCAGCCGCACAAAAAAATCATCAAAAAATAAAAAAATGGAATTTTTTTTTTTTTCATTTTTGATGCCAGCCACAAAAAAAAATCATCGAAAAATAAAAAAATGGAAAAAAAAAAATTTTTAATTTTTTTTTCCATTTTCGATGCCAGCCACAAAAAAAATCATCGAAAAATAAAAAAGACAAAAAAAAAATTCTTGAATTTTTTTCCCTTTTTCGGTGCCAGCCACACAAAAAAATAATCGAAAAATAAAAAAGGCAAAAAAAAATTCTTAAATTTGTTTTTCCATTTTTGATGCCAGCCACACAAAAAAATCATCGAAAAATAAAAAAGGCGAAAAAAAAAATTTTATTTTTTTTTTTCCATTTTCGATGCCAGCCACACAAAAAAAAATCATCGAAAAATAAAATAAATGGAAAAAAATAAATTATTTTTTTTTCCATTTTCGATGCCAGCCACAAAAAAATCATCGAAAAATAAAAAAGACAAAAAAAAAATTCTTGAATTTTTTTCCCTTTTTCGGTGCCAGCCACACAAAAAAATCATCGAAAAATAAAAAAAGGCAAAAAAAAATTCTTAAATTTGTTTTTCCATTTTTGATGCCAGCCACACAAAAAAATCATCGAAAAATAAAAACGGCGAAAAAAAAAATTTAATTTTTTTTTTCCATTTTCGATGCCAGCCACAAAAAAAATCATCGAAAAATAAAAACAGGCGAAAAAAAAAATTCTTAAATTTTATTTTCCCATTTTCGATGCCAGCCACATGAAAAAAATCATCGAAAAATAAACAAAGGCGAAAAAATTTTTCAATTTTTTTCCATTTTCGATGCCAGCCACACCAAAAAATCATCGAAAAATAAAAAAAGGCGAAAAAAAAATTTTAATTTTTTTTTTTCCATTTTCGATGCCAGCCACACAAAAAAAATCATCGAAAAATAAAATAAATTATTTTTTTTTCCATTTTCGATGCCAGCTACAAAAAAAAATCATCGAAAAATAAAAAAGACAAAAAAAAAATTCTTGAATTTGTTTTCCCATTTTCGATGCCAGCCACACAAAAAAATCATCGAAAAATAAAAAAAGCGAAAAAAAATTTTTTAATTTTTTTTTCCATTCTCGATGCCAGCCACAAAAAAAATCATCGAAAAATAAAAAAAGGCAAAAAAAAATTCTTGATTTTTTTCCCTTTTTCGGTGCCAGCCACAAAAAAAAATCATCGAAAAATAAAAATTTTTTTTTTTTTTTTTTCCATTTTTGATGCCAGCCACAAAAAAAATCATCAAAAATAAAAAAATGGAAAAAAAAATATTTCATTTTTTTTCCATTTTCGATGCCAGCCACAAAAAAATCATCGAAAAATAAAAAAGACAAAAAAAAAAAACCTTGAATTTTTTTTCCCTTTTTCGGTGCCAGCCACACAAAAAAATCATCGAAAAATAAAAACAATGGATTTTTTTTTTTTTTTCATTTTCGATGCCAGCCACAAAAAAAATCATCGAAAAATAAAAAAATGGAAAAAAAAATTTTAAAATTTTTTTTTTCCATTTTCGATGCCAGCCACACCAAAAAATCATCGAAAAATAAAAAAAGGCGAAAAAAAAAAATTTAATTTTTTTTTCCATTTTCGATGCCAGCCACAAAAAAAATCATCGAAAAATAATAACAGGCGAAAAAAAAATTCTTAAATTTTATTTTCCCATTTTCGATGCCAGCCACATAAAAAATCATCGAAAAATTTTTTTAATTTTTTTTCCATTTTCGATGCCAGCCACACCAAAAAATCATCGAAAAATAAAAAAAAGGCGAAAAAAAAAATCTTAAATTTGTTTTCCCTTTTTCGGTGCCAGCCACACAAAAAAATCATCGAAAAATAAAAAAAAGGCGAAAAAAAAAAAATCTTGAATTTTTTTCCCTTTTTCGATGCCAGCCACACAAAAAAATCATCGAAAAAAAAGGCTAAAATTTTTTTTTAATTTTTCATCATCTTCATCATCGAAAAATAAAAAAGGCAAAAAAAAATTCTTAAATTTGTTTTTCCATTTTTGATGCCAGCCACACAAAAAAAATCATCGAAAAATAAAAAAAATGCGAAAAAAAAAATTTAATTTTTTTTTTCCATTTTCGATGCAAGCCACAAAAAAATCATCGAAAAATAAAAACAGGCGAAAAAAAAATTCTTAAATTTTATTTTCCCATTTTCGATGCCAGCCACATAAAAAAATCATCGAAAAATAAACAAAAGCGAAAAAAATTTTTAATTTTTTTTCCATTTTTGATGCCAGCCACACCAAAAAATCATCGAAAAATAAAAAAAGGCGAAAAAAATTTTTTAATTTTTTTTTTCCATTTTCGATGCCAGCCACACAAAAAAAATCAACGAAAAATAAAAAAATGGAAAAAAAAAATTATTTTTTTTTTCCATTTTCGATGCCAGCCACAAAAAAAATCATCGAAAAATAAAAAAGGCAAAAAAAAATTCTTGAATTTTTTTTCCCTTTTTCGGTGCCAGCCACACAAAAAAATCATCGAAAAATAAAAACAATGGAATTTTTTTTTTTTTTTCATTTCCAATGCCAGCCACAAAAAAAAATCATCGAAAAATAAAAAAATGGAAAAAAAAAATTTTAAATTTTTTTTTCCATTTTCGATGCCAGCTACAAAAAAAAATCATCGAAAAATAAAAAAGACGAAAAAAAAATTCTTGAATTTTTTTCCCTTTTTCGGTGCCAGCCACACAAAAAAATCATCGAAAAATAAAAAAAGGCGAAAAATAATTCTTAAATTTGTTTTCCCATTTTCGATGCCAGCCACACAAAAAAATCATCGAAAAATAAAAAAAAGCGAAAAAAAAATTTTTAAATTTTTTTTTTCCATTTTCGATGCCAGCCACAAAAAAAATCATCGAAAAATAAAAAAGGCAAAAAAAAATTCTTGAATTTTTTTTCCTTTTTTGGTGCCAGCCACACAAAAAAATCATCAAAAAATAAAAAAAGGCGAAAAAAAATTCTTAAATTTGTTTTCCCATTTTCGATATCAGCCACACAAAAAAATCATCGAAAAATAAAAAAAAGCGAAAAAAATTTTTTTAAATTTTTTTTTTTTCCATTTTCGATGCCAGCCACAAAAAAAAATCATCGAAAAATAAAAAAATGGAAAAAAAAAATTTTAAATTTTTTTTTCCATTTTCGATGCCAGCCACAAAAAAAATCATCGAAAAATAAAAAAGACAAAAAAAAAATTCTTGAATTTTTTCCCTTTTTCGGTGCCAGCCACACAAAAAAATCATCGAAAAAAAAGGCGAAAATTTTTTTTAAATTTTTCTTTCCCATTTTCGATGCCAGTCACAAAAAAAAATCATCGAAAAATAAAAAAGGCGAAAAAAACTTCTTAATTTTTTTTTCCATTTCGATGCCAGCCACACCAAAAAATCATCGAAAAATAATAAAGGCGAAAAAAAAATTTTTAAATTTTTTTTTCCATTTTCGATGCCAGCCACAAAAAAAAATCATCGAAAAATAAAAAAAGGCGAAAAAAAATATTTAATTTTTTTTTCCATTTTCGATGCCAGCCACAAAAAAAATCATCGAAAAATAAAAAAAGGCGAAAAAAAATTTCTTAAATTTTATTTTTCCATTTTCGATGCCAGCCACACCAAAAAATCATCGATAAATAAAAAAAAGGCGAAAAAAAAAATCTTAAATTTGTTTTCCCTTTTTCGGTGCCAGCCACACAAAAAAATCATCGAAAAATAAAAAAAAGGCGAAAAAAAAAAAATCTTGAATTTTTTTCCCTTTTTCGATGCCAGCCACACAAAAAAATCATCGAAAAAAAAGGCTAAATTTTTTTTTTAATTTTTCATCATCTTCATCATCGAAAAATAAAAAAGGCAAAAAAAAATTCTTAAATTTGTTTTTCCATTTTTGATGCCAGCCACACAAAAAAAATCATCGAAAAATAAAAAAAATGCGAAAAAAAAAAAATTATTTTTTTTTTTCCATTTTCGATGCAAGCCACAAAAAAATCATCGAAAAATAAAAACAGGCGAAAAAAAAATTCTTAAATTTTATTTTCCCATTTTCGATGCCAGCCACATAAAAAAATCATCGAAAAATAAACAAAAGCGAAAAAAATTTTTAATTTTTTTTCCATTTTTGATGCCAGCCACACCAAAAAATCATCGAAAAATAAAAAAAGGCGAAAAAAATTTTTTAATTTTTTTTTTCCATTTTCGATGCCAGCCACACAAAAAAAATCAACGAAAAATAAAAAAATGGAAAAAAAAAATTATTTTTTTTTTCCATTTTCGATGCCAGCCACAAAAAAAATCATCGAAAAATAAAAAAGGCAAAAAAAAATTCTTGAATTTTTTTTCCCTTTTTCGGTGCCAGCCACACAAAAAAATCATCGAAAAATAAAAACAATGGAATTTTTTTTTTTTTTTTCATTTCCAATGCCAGCCACAAAAAAAAAAATCATCGAAAAATAAAAAAATGGAAAAAAAAAATTTTAAATTTTTTTTTTCCATTTCCGATGCCAGCTAGAAAAAAAAATCATCGAAAAATAAAAAAGACAAAAAAAAAAATTCTTGAATTTTTTCCCCTTTTTCGGTGCCAGCCACACAAAAAAATCATCGAAAAATAAAAAAAGGCGAAAACAAAATTCTTAAATTTGTTTTCCCATTTTCGATGCCAGCCACACAAAAAAATCATCGAAAAATAAAAAAAAGCGAAAAAAAATTTTTTATTTTTTTTTTTAATTTTCGATGCTAGCCACAAAAAAAAATCATCGAAAAATAAAAAAAGGCGAAAAAAAAATTCTTAAATTTTATTTTCCCATTTTCGATGCCAGCCACACCAAAAAATCATCGAAAAATAAAAAAGGCAAAAAAAAATTCTTGAATTTTTTTTTTCCTTTTTTGGTGCCAGCCACACAAAAAAATCATCAAAAAATAAAAAAATGGAATTTTTTTTTTTTTTTTTTTCATTTTTGATGCCAGTCACAAAAAAAAATCATCGAAAAATAAAAAAATGGAAAAAAAAAATTTTAAATTTTTTTTTCCATTTTCGATGCCAGAAACAAAAAAAATCATCGAAAAATAAAAAAGACAAAAAAAAAATTCTTAAATTTTTTTCCCTTTTTCGGTGCCAGCCACAAAAAAAATCATCGAAAAATAAAAAAAATGGAAAAAAAAAATTTAAATTTTTTTTTCCATTTTCGATGTCGGCCACACCAAAAAATCATCGAAAAATAAAAAAGACAAAAAAAAAAATCTTGAATTTTTTTCCCTTTTTCGATGCCAGCCACACAAAAAAATCATCGAAAAATAAAGGCGAAAATTTTTTTTAAATTTTTCTTTCCCATTTTCGATGCCAGTCACACAAAAAAATCATCGAAAAATAAAAGAGACAAAAAAAAAATTCTTGAATTTTTTTCCCTTTTTCGGTGCCAGCCACACAAAAAAATCATCGAAAAATAAAAAAAAGGCGAAAAAAAAAATTCTTAAATTTGTTTTCCCATTTTCGATGCCAGCCACACCAAAAAATCATCGAAAAATAAAAAAGGCGAAAAAAAAAATTTAATTTTTTTTTTCCATTTTTGATGCCAGCCACAAAAACAAAATCATCGAAAAATAAAAAAAAGGCGAACAAAAATTTCTTAAATTTTATTTTCCCATTTTCGATGCCAGCCACACAAAAAAATCATCGAAAAATTAAAAGAGACGAAAAAAATTTTTTTTATTTTTTTTTTCCATTTTCGATGCCAGCCACACCAAAAAATCATCGAAAAATAAAAAAAAAGGCGAAAAAAAACTTTTTAATTTTTTTTTTTCATTTTCGATTCCAGCCCCACATAAAAAAATCATCGAAAAATTAAAAAAGCGGAAATTTTTTTTTTTTTTCCATTTTCGATGCCAGCCACAAAAAAAATCATCAAAAAATAAAAAAGGCAAAAAAAAATTCTTGATTTTTTTTCCCTTTTTCGGTGCCAGCCACACAAAAATAAAATCATCGAAAAATAAAAAAATTGAATTTTTTTTTTCATTTTCAATGCCAGCCACAAAAAAAAATCATCGAAAAATAAAAAAAAAAGGCGAAAAAAAAATTCTTAAATTTGTTTTCCATTTTCGATGCCAGCCACACAAAAAAATCATCGAAAAATAAAAAAGGCGAAAAATTTTTTTTTAATTTTTTTTTTTCCATTTTCAATGCCATCCGCAAAAAAAATCATCGAAAAATAAAAAAATGGAAAAAAACAACTTTTAATTTTTTTTTCCATTTTCGATGCCAGCCACAAAAAAAATTATCGAAAAATAAAAAAGACAAAAAAAAAATTCTTGAATTTTTTTCCCTTTTTCGGTGCCAGCCACACAAAAAAAATCATCGAAAAATAAAAAAAGGGGAAAAAAAATTCTTAAATTTGTTTTCCCATTTTCGATGCCAGCCACACAAAAAAAAATCATCGAATAATAAAAAAAGGGGAAAAAAAATTTTAAATTTTTTTTCCATTTTCGATGCCTGCTACAAAAAAAAAAAAATCATCGGAAAATAAAAAAACGCAAAAAAAAAATTCTTAAATTTGTTTTCCCATTTTCGATGCCAGCCACACAAAAAAATCATCGAAAAATAAAAGAGGCGAAAAAAATTTTTTAATTTTTTTTTTCCATTTTCGGTGCCAGCTACACAAAAAAATCATCGAAAAATAGAAAAAGGCGAAAAAAAAATTCTTAAATTTTATTTTCCCATTTTCCCACACCAAAAAATCATCGAAAAATAAAAAGAAGGCGAAAAAAATATTTTTAAATTTTTTTTTCCATTTTCGATGCCAGCCACACCAAAAAATCATCGAAAAATAAAAAAAGGCGAAAAAAAAAATTCTAATTTTTTTTTGCATTTTTGATGCCAGCCACACAAAAAATCATCGAAAAATAAAAAAATGGAATTTTTTTTTTTTTTCCGTTTCGATGCCAGCCACAAAAAAAAATCATCGAAAAATAAAAAAGGCAAAAAAAAATTCTTGAATTTTTTTCCCTTTTTCGGTGCCAGCCACATAAAAAAATCATCGAAAAATTAAAAAAGCGGAAATTTTTTTTTTTTTTTTCCATTTTCGATGCCAGCCACAAAAAAAATCATCAAAAAATAAAAAAGGCAAAAAAAAATTCTTGATTTTTTTTCCCTTTTTCGGTGCCAGCCACACAAAAATAAAATCATCGAAAAATAAAAAAATTGAATTTTTTTTTTTCATTTTCAATGCCAGCCACAAAAAAAAATCATCGAAAAATAAAAAAAAAGGCGAAAAAAAAATTCTTAAATTTGTTTTCCATTTTCGATGCCAGCCACACAAAAAAATCATCGAAAAATAAAAAAGGCGAAAAAATTTTTTTTAATTTTTTTTTCCATTTTCAATGCCATCCGCAAAAAAAAATCATCGAAAAATAAAAAAATGGAAAAAAACAACTTTTAATTTTTTTTTCCATTTTCGATGCCAGCCACAAAAAAAATCATCAAAAAATAAAAAAGGCAAAAAAAAATTCTTGATTTTTTTTCCCTTTTTCGGTGCCAGCCACACAAAAAAAATCATCGAAAAAAAAACAAGGGGAAAAAAAAATTCTTAAATTTGTTTTCCCATTTTCGATGCCAGCCACACAAAAAAAAATCATCGAATAATAAAAAAAGGGGAAAAAAAATTTTAAATTTTTTTTTCCATTTTCGATGCCTGCTACAAAAAAAAAATCATCGGAAAATAAAAAAAGGCAAAAAAAAAATTCTTAAATTTGTTTTCCCATTTTCGATGCCAGCCACACAAAAAAATCATCGAAAAATAAAAGAGGCGAAAAAAATTTTTTAATTTTTTTTTTCCATTTTCGATGCCAGCTACACAAAAAAATCATCGAAAAATAGAAAAAGGCGAAAAAAAAATTCTTAAATTTTATTTTCCCATTTTCCCACACCAAAAAATCATCGAAAAATAAAAAGAAGGCGAAAAAAATATTTTTAAATTTTTTTTTCCATTTTCGATGCCAGCCACACCAAAAAATCATCGAAAAATAAAAAAAGGCGAAAAAAAAAATTCTAATTTTTTTTTCCATTTTTGATGCCAGCCACACAAAAAAATCATCGAAAAATAAAAAAATGGAATTTTTTTTTTTTTTCCGCTTCGATGCCAGCCACAAAAAAAATCATCGAAAAATAAAAAAGGCAAAAAAAAATTCTTGAATTTTTTTCCCTTTTTCGGTGCCAAACACACAAAAAAACAATCGAAAAATAAAAAAAATGGAAATTTATTTTTTTTTTCATTTTCGATGCCAGCCACAAAAAAAAATCATCGAAAAATAAAAAAATGGAAATAAAAAATTTAAAACTTTTTTTTCCATTTTCAATGCCAGCCACAAAAAAAATCATCAAAAAAAAAAAATCTTGATTTTTTTTCCCTTTTTTGGTGCCAGCCACACACAAAAATCATCGAAAAATAAAAAAAGGCGAAAAAAAAAATTCTTGAATTTGTTTTCCCATTTTCGATGCCAGCCACACAAAAAAATCATCGAAAAATAAAAAAAGGCGAAAAAAATTTTTTTAATTTTTTTTTTCC
This sequence comes from Ochlerotatus camptorhynchus, assembly GCF_037179485.1. Taxonomy (NCBI): domain Eukaryota; kingdom Metazoa; phylum Arthropoda; class Insecta; order Diptera; family Culicidae; genus Ochlerotatus; species Ochlerotatus camptorhynchus. The sequence continues at coordinate 38,417 of NW_027041267.1, read as the reverse complement.
ATTTTTGATGCCAGCCACAAAAAAAATCATCGAAAAATAAAAAAGGCGAAAAAAATTCTTAAATTTGTTTTCCCATTTTCGATGCCAGCCACACAAAAAAATCATCGAAAAATAAAAAAATGGAAAAAAAAATTATTTCTTTTTTTTCTATTTTCGATGCCAGCCACAAAAAAAAAACATCAAAAAATAAACAAGACAAAAAAAAAATCTTGATTTTTTTTTCCCTTTTTCAGTGCCAGCCACACAAAAAAATCATCGAAAAATAAAAAAAGGCGAAAGAAAAATTCTTAAATTTGTTTTCCCATTTTCGATGCCAGTAATAAAAAAAGGCGAAAAAAAACTTCTTAAATTTTATTTTCCCATTTTCGATGCCAGCCACACCAAAAAATCATCGAAAAATTAAAAAAGGCGAAACCATTTTTTTTAATTTTTTTTTTTCCATTTTTGATGCCAGCCACACCAAAAAATCATCGAAAAATAAAAAAAAGACGAAAAAAAAAGTTTAATTTGTTTTTTCCATTTTCGATGCCAGCCACACAAAAAAATCATCGAAAAATAAAAAAATGGAATTTTTTTTTTTTCCATTTTCGATGCCAGCCACAAAAAAAAATCATCGAAAAATAAAAAAGGCAAAAAAAATTCTTGAATTTTTTTCCCTTTTTCGGTGCCAGCCACACAAAAAAATCATCGAAAAATAAAAAAGGCGAAAAAAATTTTTTTAATTTTTTTTTTCCATTTTCAATGCCATCCGCAAAAAAAATCATCGAAAAATAAAAAAATGGAAAAAAAACAACTTTTAATTTTTTTTTCCATTTTCGATGCCAGCCACAAAAAAAATTATCGAAAAATAAAAAAGACAAAAAAAAAATTCTTGAATTTTTTTCCCTTTTTCGGTGCCAGCCACACAAAAAAAATCATCGAAAAATAAAAAAAGGGGAAAAAAAAATTCTTAAATTTGTTTTCCCATTTTCGATGCCAGCCACACAAAAAAAAATCATCGAATAATAAAAAAAGGGGAAAAAAAATTTTAAATTTTTTTTTCCATTTTCGATGCCTGCTACAAAAAAAAATCATCGGAAAATAAAAAAAGGCAAAAAAAAAATCTTAAATTTGTTTTCCCATTTTCGATGCCAGCCACACAAAAAAATCATCGAAAAATAAAAAAGGCGAAAAAAATTTTTTAATTTTTTTTTTCCATTTTCGATGCCAGCTACACAAAAAAATCATCGAAAAATAGAAAAAGGCGAAAAAAAAATTCTTAAATTTTATTTTCCCATTTTCCCACACCAAAAAATCATCGAAAAATAAAAAGAAGGCGAAAAAAATATTTTTAAATTTTTTTTTCCATTTTCGATGCCAGCCACACCAAAAAATCATCGAAAAATAAAAAAAGGCGAAAAAAAAAATTCTAATTTTTTTTTCCATTTTTGACGCCAGCCACACAAAAAAATCATCGAAAAATAAAAAAATGGAATTTTTTTTTTTTCCGTTTCGATGCCAGCCACAAAAAAAATCATCGAAAAATAAAAAAGGCAAAAAAAAATTCTTGAATTTTTTTCCCTTTTTCGGTGCCAAACACACAAAAAAACAATCGAAAAATAAAAAAAATGGAAATTTATTTTTTTTTTCATTTTCGATGCCAGCCACAAAAAAAAATCATCGAAAAATAAAAAAATGGAAATAAAAAATTTAAAACTTTTTTTTCCATTTTCAATGCCAGCCACAAAAAAAATCATCAAAAAAAAAAAAATCTTGATTTTTTTTCCCTTTTTTGGTGCCAGCCACACACAAAAATCATCGAAAAATAAAAAAAGGCGAAAAAAAAAATTCTTGAATTTGTTTTCCCATTTTCGATGCCAGCCACACAAAAAAATCATCGAAAAATAAAAAAAGGCGAAAAAAATTTTTTTAATTTTTTTTTTTCCATTTTTGATGCCAGCCACAAAAAAAATCATCGAAAAATAAAAAAGGCGAAAAAAAATTCTTAAATTTGTTTTCCCATTTTCGATGCCAGCCACACAAAAAAATCATCGAAAAATAAAAAAAATGGAAAAAAAAATTATTTCTTTTTTTTCTATTTTCGATGCCAGCCACAAAAAAAAACATCAAAAAATAAACAAGACAAAAAAAAATCTTGATTTTTTTTTCCCTTTTTCAGTGCCAGCCACACAAAAAAATCATCGAAAAATAAAAAAAGGCGAAAGAAAAATTCTTAAATTTGTTTTCCCATTTTCGATGCCAGTAATAAAAAAAGGCGAAAAAAAACTTCTTAAATTTTATTTTCCCATTTTCGATGCCAGCCACACCAAAAAATCATCGAAAAATTAAAAAAGGCGAAACAATTTTTTTTAATTTTTTTTTCCATTTTTGATGCCAGCCACACCAAAAAATCATCGAAAAATAAAAAAAAGACGAAAAAAAAAGTTTAATTTGTTTTTTCCATTTTCGATGCCAGCCACACAAAAAAATCATCGAAAAATAAAAAAATGGATTTTTTTTTTTTTCCGTTTCGATGCCAGCCACAAAAAAAAATCTTCGGAAAATAAAAAAGGCAAAAAAAAATTCTTGAATTTTTTTTTCCCTTTTTCGGTGCCAGCCACACAAAAAAATCATCGAAAAATAAAAAAAAGGCGAAAAAAAAAATTCTTAAATTTGTTTTCCCATTTTCGATGCCAGCCACACAAAAAAATCATCGAAAAATAATATAGGCGAAAAAAAAATTTTAATTTTTTTTCCATTTTCGATGCCAGCCACAAAAAAAAATCATCGAAAAATAAAAAAGGCAAAAAAAATTCTTGAATTTTTTTCCCTTTTTCGGTGCCAGCCACACAAAAAAATCATCGAAAAATAAAAAAAAGGCGAAAAAAAATTTCTTAAATTTTATTTTCCCATTTTCGATGCCAGCCACACCAAAAAATCATCGAAAAATTAAAAAAGGCGAAAATTTTTTTTTTTAATTTTCTTTTTCCATTTTTGATGCCAGCCACACCAAAAAATCATCGAAAAATAAAAAAAGGCGAAAAAAAAATTTTTAATTTGTTTTTTTCCATTTTCGATGCCAGCCACACAAAAAAATCATCGAAAAATAAAAAAATGGAAAAAATAAATTTAATTTTTTTTTCCATTTTCGATGCCAGCCACAAAAAAAATCATCAAAAAATAAAAAAGGCAAAAAAAATTCTTGAATTTTTTTTCCCTTTTTCGGTGCCAGCCACACAAAAAAAAATCATCGAAAAAAAAAATGGAAAAAATAAATTTAAATTTTTTTTTTCCATTTTCGATGCCAGCCACAAAAAAAATCATCGAAAAATAAAAAAAAGACAAAAAAAAATTCTTTTCCCTTTTTCGGTGCCAGCCACACAAAAAAATCATCGAAAAATACAAGAGGCGAAATAAACTTCTTAATTTTTTTTTTCCATTTCGATGCCAGCCACACCAAAAAATCATCGAAAAATAATAAAGGCGAAAAAAAAATTTTAATTTTTTATTCCATTTTCGATGACAGCCACAAAAAAAAATCTTCGGAAAATAAAAAAGGCAAAAAAAAATTCTTGAATTTTTTTTCCCTTTTTCGGTGCCAGCCACACAAAAAAATCATCGAAAAATAAAAAAAAGGCGAAAAAAAAATTCTTAAATTTGTTTTCCCATTTTCGATGCCAGCCACACAAAAAAATCATCGAAAAATAAAAAAATGGAAAAAAAAAATTTAATTTTTTTTTCCATTTTCGATGCCAGCCACAAAAAAAATCATCAAAAAATGAAAAAGACAAAAAAAAATTCTTGAATTTTTTTTCCCTTTTTCGGTGCCAGCCACACAAAAAAAAATCATCGAAAAATAAAAAAATGGAAAAAATAAATTTTAAATTTTTTTTTTCCATTTTCGATGCCAGCCACAAAAAAAATCATCAAAAAATAAAAAACGCAAAAAAAAATTCTTGAATTTTTTTTCCCTTTTTCGGTGCCAGCCACACAAAAAAAATCATCGAAAAATAAAAAAATTGGAATTTTTTTTTTCATTTTTGATGCCAGCCACAAAAAAAAATCATCGAAAAATAAAAAAAAGGCGAACAAAAATTTCTTAAATTTTATTTTCCCATTTTCGATGCCAGCCACACAAAAAAATCATCGAAAAATTAAAAAAGGCGAAAAAAAATTTTTTTTATTTTTTTTTTCCATTTTCGATGCCAGCCACACCAAAAAATCATCGAAAAATAAAAAAAAGGCGAAAAAATTTTTTTAATTTTTTTTTCCATTTTCGATGCCAGCCACACAAAAAAATCATCGAAAAATAAAAATATGGAAAAAAAATTTATTTTTTTTTTCCATTTTCGATGCCAGCCACAAAAAAAATCATAAAAAAATAAAAAAGGCAAAAAAAAATTCTTGATTTTTTTTTTCATTTTCGATGCCAGCCACAAAAAAAAATCATCGAAAAAAAAAAATGGAAAAAATAAATTTTAATTTTTTTTTTTCCATTTTCGATGCCAGCCACAAAAAAAAATCATCGAAAAATAAAAAAAAGGCGAAAAAAAAATTCTTAAATTTGTTTTCCCATTTTCGATGCCAGCCACACAAAAAAATCATCGAAAAATAAAAAAGGCGAAAAATTTTTTTTTAATTTTTTTTCCATTTTCGATGCCATCCACAAAAAAAAATCATCGAAAAATAAAAAAATGGAAAAAAAAAACTTGTAATTTTTTTTTCCTTTTTCGATGCCAGCCACAAAAAAAATTATCGAAAAATAAAAAAGACAAAAAAAAAAAATTCTTGAATTTTTTTCCCTTTTTCGGTGCCAGCCACACAAAAAAAAATCATCGAAAAATAAAAAAAGGGGAAAAAAAAATTCTTAAATTTTATTTTCTCATTTTCGATGCCAGCCACACCAAAAAATCATCGAAAAATAAAAAAAGGAAAAAAAAAATTCTTAAATTTGTTTTCCCATTTTCGATGCCAGCCACACAAAAAAATCATCGAAAAATAAAAAAGGCGAAAAAATGTTTTTAATTTTTTTTTTTCCATTTTCGATGCCAGCTACACAAAAAAATCATCGAAAAATAGAAAAAGGCGAAAAAAAAATTCTTAAATTTTATTTTCCCATTTTCCCACACCAAAAAATCATCGAAAAATAAAAAGAAGGCGAAAAAAATTTTTTTAATTTTTTTTTTTCCATTTTCGATGCCAGCCACACCAAAAAATCATCGAAAAATAAAAAAAGGCGAAAAAAAAAAATTTAATTTTTTTTTCCATTTTTGATGCCAGCCACACAAAAAGATCATCGAAAAATAAAAAAATGGAAATTTATTTTTTTTTTTCATTTTCGATGCCAGCCACAAAAAAAAATCATCGAAAAATAAAAAAAAATGGAAATAAAAAATTTAAATTTTTTTTTTCCATTTTCGATGCCAGCCATAAAAAAAATATCATCAAAAAAAAAAATCTTTATTTTTTTTCCCTTTTTTGGTGCCAGCCACACACAAAAATCATCGAAAAATAAAAAAAGGCAAAAAAAAAATTCTTAAATTTGTTTTCCCATTTTCGATGCCAGCCACACAAAAAAATCATCGAAAAATAAAAAAAGGCGAAAAAAAATTTTTTAATTTTTTTTCCATTTTTGATGCCAGCCACAAAAAAAATCATCGAAAAATAAAAAAAGGCGAAAAAAAATTCTTAAATTTGTTTTCCCATTTTCGATGCCAGCCACACAAAAAAATCATCGAAAAATAAAAAAAGCAAAAAAAAAAAATCTTGATTTTTTTCCCTTTTTCGGTGCCAGCCACACAAAAAAATCATCGAAAAATAAAAAAAAAGGCGAAAAAAAAATTCTTAAATTTGTTTTCCCATTTTTGATGCCAGTAATAAAAAAAGGCGAAAAAAAATTTCTTAAATTTTATTTTCCCATTTTCGATGCCAGCCACACCAAAAAATCATCGAAAAATTAAAAAAGGCGAAACAATTTTTTTTCCATTTTCGATGCCAGCCACACCAAAAAATCATCAAAAAATAAAAAAAAGGCGAAAAAAAAATTTTTAATTTTTTTTTCCATTTTCGATGCCAGCCACACAAAAAAATCATCGAAAAATAAAAAAATGGAAAAAAAAAATTTTTTTTTTTTTTTTTTCCATTTTCGATGCCAGCCACAAAAAAAATCATCAAAAAATAAAAAACGCAAAAAAAATTCTTGAATTTTTTTTCCCTTTTTCGGTGCCAGCCAAACAAAAAAAATCATCGAAAAATAAAAAAATTGATTTTTTTTTTCATTTTCGATGCCAGCCACAAAAAAAATCATGGAAAAATAAAAAAATGGAAAAAAAAAATTTTAAATTTCTTTTTTTTTCATTTTCGATGCCAGCCACAAAAAAAAAATCATCGAAAAATAAAAAAAGACAAAAAAACAATTCTTTTCCCTTTTTCGGTGCCAGCCACACAAAAAAATCATCGAAAAATAAAAAAAAAGGCGAAAAAAATATTCTTAAATTTGTTTTCCCATTTTCGATGCCAGCCACACAAAAAAATCATCGAAAAATAAAAAAGGCGAAAAAAAAAATTTTTAATTTTTTTTTCCATTTTCGATGCCAGCCACAAAAAAAATCATCGAAAAATAAAAAAATGGATAAAAAAAATTTAATTTTTTTTTTCCATTTTTGATGCCAGCCACACCAAAAAATCATCGAAAAATAAAAAAGACAAAAAAAAAAATCTTGAATTTTTTTCCCTTTTTCGATGCCAGCCACACAAAAAAATCATCGAAAAAAAAGGCTTAATTTTTTTTAAATTTTTCTTTCCCATTTTCGATGCCAGTCACACAAAAAAATCATCGAAAAATAAAAAAGGCAAAAAAAAATTCTCTATTTTTTTTTCCCTTTTTCGGTGCCAGCCACACAAAAAAATCATCGAAAAATAAAAACAATGGAATTTTTTTTTTTTTCATTTTCAATGCCAGCCACAAAAAAAAAATCATCGAAAAATAAAAAAATGGAAAAAAAAAATTTTAAATTTTTTTTTCCATTTTCGATGCCAGCTACAAAAAAAAATCATCGAAAAATAAAAAAGACGAAAAAAAAATTCTTGAATTTTTTTCCCTTTTTCGGTGCCAGCCACACAAAAAAATCATCGAAAAATAAAAAAAGGCGAAAAAAAATTCTTAAATTTGTTTTCCCATTTTCGATGCCAGCCACAAAAAAAAATCATCGAAAAATAAAAAAATGGAAAAAAAAAATTTTAAATTTTTTTTCCATTTTCGATGCCAGCCACAAAAAAAATCATCGAAAAATAAAAAAGGCAAAAAAAAATTCTTGAATTATTTTTTCCTTTTTTGGTGCCAGCCACACAAAAAAATCATCAAAAAATAAAAAAAGGCGAAAAAAAATTCTTAATTTTGTTTTCCCATTTTCGATGCCAGCCACACAAAAAAATCATCGAAAAATAAAAAAAAGCGAAAAAAAAATTTTTAAATTTTTTTTTTTCCATTTTCGATGCCAGCCACAAAAAAAAAATCATCGAAAAATAAAAAAATGGAAAAAAAAAATTTTAAATTTTTTTTTCCATTTTCGATGCCAGCCACAAAAAAAATCATCGAAAAATAAAAAAGACAAAAAAAAATTCTTGAATTTTTTCCCTTTTTCGGTGCCAGCCACACAAAAAAATCATCGAAAAAAAAGGCGAAAATTTTTTTTAAATTTTTCTTTCCCATTTTCGATGCCAGTCACAAAAAAAAAATCATCGAAAAATAAAAAAGGCGAAAAAAACTTCTTAATTTTTTTTTCCATTTCGATGCCAGCCACACCAAAAAATCATCGAAAAATAATAAAGGCGAAAAAAAAATTTTTAAATTTTTTTTTCCATTTTCGATGCCAGCCACAAAAAAAAATCATCGAAAAATAAAAAAAGGCGAAAAAAAAAATTTAATTTTTTTTTCCATTTTCGATGCCAGCCACAAAAAAAATCATCGAAAAATAAAAAAAGGCGAAAAAAAATTTCTTAAATTTTATTTTTCCATTTTCGATGCCAGCCACACCAAAAAATCATCGATAAATAAAAAAAAGGCGAAAAAAAAAATCTTAAATTTGTTTTCCCTTTTTCGGTGCCAGCCACACAAAAAAATCATCGAAAAAAAAGGCTAAAATTTTTTTTTAATTTTTCATCATCTTCATCATCGAAAAATAAAAAAGGCAAAAAAAAATTCTTAAATTTGTTTTTCCATTTTCGATGCAAGCCACAAAAAAAATCATCGAAAAATAAAAACAGGCGAAAAAAAAATTCTTAAATTTTATTTTCCCATTTTCGATGCCAGCCACATAAAAAAATCATCGAAAAATAAACAAAAGCGAAAAAAAATTTTAATTTTTTTTCCATTTTTGATGCCAGCCACACCAAAAAATCATCGAAAAATAAAAAAAGGCGAAAAAAATTTTTTAATTTTTTTTTTCCATTTTCGATGCCAGCCACACAAAAAAAATCAACGAAAAATAAAAAAATGGAAAAAAAAATTATTTTTTTTTTCCATTTTCGATGCCAGCCACAAAAAAAATCATCGAAAAATAAAAAAGGCAAAAAAAAATTCTTGAATTTTTTTTCCCTTTTTCGGTGCCAGCCACACAAAAAAATCATCGAAAAATAAAAACAATGGATTTTTTTTTTTTTTTTTTCATTTTCAATGCCAGCCACAAAAAAAAAATCATCGAAAAATAAAAAAATGGAAAAAAAAATTTTAAATTTTTTTTTCCATTTTCGATGCCAGCTAGAAAAAAAAATCATCGAAAAATAAAAAAGACAAAAAAAAAAATTCTTGAATTTTTTTCCCTTTTTCGGTGCCAGCCACACAAAAAAATCATCGAAAAATAAAAAAGGCGAAAACAAAATTCTTAAATTTGTTTTCCCATTTTCGATGCCAGCCACACAAAAAAATCATCGAAAAATAAACAAAAGCGAAAAAAAATTTTTTATTTTTTTTTTTCATTTTCGATGCCAGCCACAAAAAAAAATCATCGAAAAATAAAAAAAGGCGAAAAAAAAATTCTTAAATTTTATTTTCCCATTTTCGATGCCAGCCACACCAAAAAATCATCGAAAAATAAAAAAGGCAAAAAAAAATTCTTGAATTTTTTTTTCCTTTTTTGGTGCCAGCCACACAAAAAAATCATCAAAAAATAAAAAAATGGAATTTTTTTTTTTTTTTTTCATTTTTGATGCCAGCCACAAAAAAAAAATCATCGAAAAATAAAAAAATGGAAAAAAAAAATTTAAATTTTTTTTTCCATTTTCGATGCCAGAAACAAAAAAAATCATCGAAAAATAAAAAAGACAAAAAAAAAATTCTTGAATTTTTTTCCCTTTTTCGGTGCCAGCCACAAAAAAAAAATCATCGAAAAATAAAAAAATGGAAAAAAAAAATTTAAATTTTTTTTTCCATTTTCGATGTCGGCCACACCAAAAAATCATCGAAAAATAAAAAAGACAAAAAGAAAATCTTGAATTTTTTTCCCTTTTTCGATGCCAGCCACACAAAAAAATCATCGAAAAATAAGGCGAAAATTTTTTTTAACTTTTTCTTTCCCATTTTCGATGCCAGTCACACAAATAAATCATCGAAAAATAAAAAAGACAAAAAAAAAAATTCTTGAATTTTTTTCCCTTTTTCGGTGCCAGCCACACAAAAAAATCATCGAAAAATAAAAAAAAGGCGAAAAAAAAAATTCTTAAATTTGTTTTCCCATTTTCGATGCCAGCCACACCAAAAAATCATCGAAAAATAAAAAAGGCGAAAAAAAAAATTTAATTTTTTTTTTTCATTTTTGATGCCAGCCACAAAAACAAAATCATCGAAAAATAAAAAAAAGGCGAACAAAAATTTCTTAAATTTTATTTTCCCATTTTCGATGCCAGCCACACAAAAAAATCATCGAAAAATTAAAAGAGACGAAAAAAATTTTTTTTATTTTTTTTTTCCATTTTCGATGCCATAATAAAAAAATAAAAAAAAGGCGAAAAAAAACTTTTTAATTTTTTTTTCCATTTTCGATTCCAGCCCCACATAAAAAAATCATCGAAAAATTAAAAAAGCGGAAATTTTTTTTTTTTTTCCATTTTCGATGCCAGCCACAAAAAAAATCATCAAAAAATAAAAAAGGCAAAAAAAATTTCTTGATTTTTTTTCCCTTTTTCGGTGCCAGCCACACAAAAATAAAATCATCGAAAAATAAAAAAATTGAATTTTTTTTTTTTCATTTTCAATGCCAGCCACAAAAAAAAATCATCGAAAAATAAAAAAAAAGGCGAAAAAAAAATTCTTAAATTTGTTTTCCCATTTTCGATGCCAGCCACACAAAAAAATCATCGAGAAATAAAAAAGGCGAAAAAATTTTTTTTAATTTTTTTTTCCATTTTCAATGCCATCCGCAAAAAAAATCATCGAAAAATAAAAAAATGGAAAAAAAAACTTTTAATTTTTTTTTCCATTTTCGATGCCAGCCACAAAAAAAATTATCGAAAAATAAAAAAGACAAAAAAAAATTCTTGAATTTTTTTCCCTTTTTCGGTGCCAGCCACACAAAAAAAATCATCGAAAAATAAAAAAAGGGGAAAAAAAAATTCTTAAATTTGTTTTCCCATTTTCGATGCCAGCCACACAAAAAAAAAATCATCGAAAAATAAAAAAGGCGAAAAAAAATCTTTAAATTTTTTTTTCCATTTTCGATGCCTGCTACAAAAAAAAATCATCGGAAAATAAAAAAAGGCAAAAAAAAAATTCTTAAATTTGTTTTCCCATTTTCGATGCCAGCCACACAAAAAAATCATCGAAAAATAAAAAAGGCGAAAAAATTTTTTTAATTTTTTTTTTTTCATTTTCGATGCCAGCTACACAAAAAAATCATCGAAAAATAGAAAAAGGCGAAAAAAAAATTCTTAAATTTTATTTTCCCATTTTCCCACACCAAAAAATCATCGAAAAATAAAAAGAAGGCGAAAAAAATATTTTTAAATTTTTTTTTCCATTTTCGATGCCAGCCACACCAAAAAATCATCGAAAAATAAAAAAAAGGCGAAAAAAAAATTCTAATTTTTTTTTCCATTTTTGATGCCAGCCACACAAAAAAATCATCGAAAAATAAAAAAATGGAAGAAATAAATTTAATTTTTTTTTCCATTTTCGATGCCAGCCACAAAAAAAATCATCGAAAAATAAAAAAATGGAAATAAAAAATTTAAAACTTTTTTTTCCATTTTCAATGCCAGCCACAAAAAAAATCATCAAAAAAAAAAAAATCTTGATTTTTTTCCCTTTTTTGGTGCCAGCCACACACAAAAATCATCGAAAAATAAAAAAAGGCGAAAAAAAAAATTCTTGAATTTGTTTTCCCATTTTCGATGCCAGCCACACAAAAATATCATCGAAAAATAAAAAAAGGCGAAAAAAAATTTTTTAATTTTTTTTTTCCATTTTTGATGCCAGCCACAAAAAAAATCATCGAAAAATAAAAAAGGCGAAAAAAAATTCTTAAATTTGTTTTCCCATTTTCGATGCCAGCCACACAAAAAAATCATCGAAAAATAAAAAAAGCGAAAAAATAAATTTTAATTTTTTTTCCATTTTTGATGCCAGCCACAAAAAAAATCATCGAAAAATAAAAAAATGGAAAAAAAAATTATTTCTTTTTTTTCTATTTTCGATGCCAGCCACAAAAAAAAACATCAAAAAATAAACAAGACAAAAAAAAAATCTTGATTTTTTTTTCCCTTTTTCAGTGCCAGCCACACAGAAAAAATTCTTAAATTTGTTTTCCCATTTTCGATGCCAGTAATAATAAAAGGCGAAAAAAAACTTCTTAAATTTTATTTTCCCATTTTCGATGCCAGCCACACCAAAAAATCATCGAAAAATTAAAAAAGGCGAAACAATTTTTTTTAATTTTTTTTTTCCATTTTTGATGCCAGCCACACCAAAAAATCATCAAAAATAAAAAAAAGACGAAAAAAAAAGTTTAATTTGTTTTTTCCATTTTCGATGCCAGCCACACAAAAAAATCATCGAAAAATAAAAAAATGGAATTTTTTTTTTTTTCCGTTTCGATGCCAGCCACAAAAAAAAATCTTCGGAAAATAAAAAAGGCAAAAAAAAATTCTTGAATTTTTTTTCCCTTTTTCGGTGCCAGCCACACAAAAAAATCATCGAAAAATAAAAAAAAGGCGAAAAAAAAAATTCTTAAATTTGTTTTCCCATTTTCGATGCCAGCCACACAAAAAAATCATCGAAAAATAATAAAGGCGAAAAAAAAATTTTAATTTTTTTTTCCATTTTCGATGCCAGCCACAAAAAAAAATCATCGAAAAATAAAAAAGGCAAAAAAAATTCTTGAATTTTTTTCCCTTTTTCGGTGCCAGCCACACAAAAAAATCATCGAAAAATAAAAAAAAGGCGAAAAAAAATTTCTTAAATTTTATTTTCCCATTTTCGATGCCAGCCACACCAAAAAATCATCGAAAAATTAAAAAAGGCGAAAATTTTTTTTTTTAATTTTTTTTTTCCATTTTTGATGCCAGCCACACCAAAAAATCATCGAAAAATAAAAAAAAGCGAAAAAAAATTTTTAATTTTTTTTTTCCATTTTCGATGCCAGCCACACAAAAAAATCATCGAAAAATAAAAAAAATGGAAAAAATAAATTTAATTTTTTTTTCCATTTTCGATGCCAGCCACAAAAAAAATCATCAAAAAATAAAAAAGGCAAAAAAAATTCTTGAATTTTTTTCCCTTTTTCGGTGCCAGCCACACAAAAAAAAATCATCGAAAAAAAAAATGGAAAAAATAAATTTAAAATTTTTTTTTCCATTTTCGATGCCAGCCACAAAAAAAAATCATCGAAAAATAAAAAAAGACAAAAAAAATTCTTTTCCCTTTTTCGGTGCCAGCCACACAAAAAAATCATCGAAAAATACAAGAGGCGAAATAAACTTCTTAATTTTTTTTTTCCATTTCGATGCCAGCCACACCAAAAAATCATCGAAAAATAATAAAGGCGAAAAAAAAATTTTAATTTTTTATTCCATTTTCGATGCCAGCCACAAAAAAAAATCTTCGGAAAATAAAAAAGGCAAAAAAAAATTCTTGAATTTTTTTTCCCTTTTTCGGTGCCAGCCACACAAAAAAATCATCGAAAAATAAAAAAAAGGCGAAAAAAAAAATTCTTAAATTTGTTTTCCCATTTTCGATGCCAGCCACACAAAAAAATCATCGAAAAATAAAAAAATGGAAAAAAAAATTTAATTTTTTTTTTCCATTTTCGATGCAAGCCACAAAAAAAATCATCAAAAAATAAAAAACGCAAAAAAAAATTCTTGAATTTTTTTTCCCTTTTTCGGTGCCAGCCACACAAAAAAAATCATCGAAAAATAAAAAAATTGGAATTTTTTTTTTTCATTTTTGATGCCAGCCACAAAAAAAAATCATCGAAAAATAAAAAAAAGGCGAACAAAAATTTCTTAAATTTTATTTTCCCATTTTCGATGCCAGCCACACAAAATAATCATCGAAAAATTAAAAAAGGCGAAAAAATTTTTTTTTTATTTTTTTTTCCATTTTCGATGCCAGCCACACCAAAAAATCATCGAAAAATAAAAAAAAGGCGAAAAATTTTTTTTAATTTTTTTTTCCATTTTCGATGCCAGCCACACAAAAAAATCATCGAAAAATAAAAATATGGAAAAAAAATTTAATTTTTTTTTCCATTTTCGATGCCAGCCACAAAAAAAATCATAAAAAAATAAAAAAGGCAAAAAAAAATTCTTGATTTTTTTTTCCCTTTTTCGGTGCCAGCCACACAAAAAAAAATCATCGAAAACTTAAAAAATTGAATTTTTTTTTTCATTTTCGATGCCAGCCACAAAAAAAAAATCATCGAAAAAAAAAATGGAAAAAATAAATTTTAAATTTTTTTTTTTCCATTTTCGATGCCAGCCACAAAAAAAAATCATCGAAAAATAAAAAAAGGCGAAAAAAAAATTCTTAAATTTGTTTTCCCATTTTCGATGCCAGCCACACAAAAAAATCATCGAAAAATAAAAAAGGCGAAAATTTTTTTTTTATTTTTTTTTCCATTTTCGATGCCATCCACAAAAAAAAATCATCGAAGAATAAAAAAATGGAAAAAAAAAACTTGTAATTTTTTTTTCCTTTTTCGATGCCAGCCACAAAAAAAATTATCGAAAAATAAAAAAGACAAAAAAAAAAAATTCTTGAATTTTTTTCCCTTTTTCGGTGCCAGCCACACAAAAAAAAATCATCGAAAAATAAAAAAAGGGGAAAAAAAAATTCTTAAATTTTATTTTCTCATTTTTGATGCCAGCCACACCAAAAAATCATCGAAAAATAAAAAAAAGGAAAAAAAAAAATTCTTAAATTTGTTTTCCCATTTTCGATGCCAGCCACACAAAAAAATCATCGAAAAATAAAAAAGGCGAAAAAATGTTTTTAATTTTTTTTTTCCATTTTCGATGCCAGCTACACAAAAAAATCATCGAAAAATAGAAAAAGGCGAAAAAAAAATTCTTAAATTTTATTTTCCCATTTTCCCACACCAAAAAATCATCGAAAAATAAAAAGAAGGCGAAAAAATTTTTTTTAATTTTTTTTTTTTCCATTTTCGATGCCAGCCACACCAAAAAATCATCGAAAAATAAAAAAGGCGAAAAAAAAAAATTTAATTTTTTTTTCCATTTTTGATGCCAGCCACACAAAAAGATCATCGAAAAATAAAAAAATGGAAATTTATTTTTTTTTCATTTTCGATGCCAGCCACAAAAAAAAAATCATCGAAAAATAAAAAAAAATGGAAATAAAAAATTTAAATTTTTTTTTCCATTTTCGATGCCAGCCACAAAAAAAAATATCATCAAAAAAAAAAATCTTTATTTTTTTTCCCTTTTTTGGTGCCAGCCACACACAAAAATCATCGAAAAATAAAAAAAGGCAAAAAAAAATTCTTAAATTTGTTTTCCCATTTTCGATGCCAGCCACACAAAAAAATCATCGAAAAATAAAAAAAGGCGAAAAAAATTTTTTTAATTTTTTTTTCCATTTTTGATGCCAGCCACAAAAAAAATCATCGAAAAATAAAAAAAGGCGAAAAAAAATTCTTAAATTTGTTTTCCCATTTTCGATGCCAGCCACACAAAAAAATCATCGAAAAATAAAAAAAGCGAAAAAAAAAAATCTTGATTTTTTTCCCTTTTTCGGTGCCAGCCACACAAAAAAATCATCGAAAAATAAAAAAAAAGGCGAAAAAAAAATTCTTAAATTTGTTTTCCCATTTTCGATGCCAGTAATAAAAAGAGGCGAAAAAAAATTTCTTAAATTTTATTTTCCCATTTTCGATGCCAGCCACACCAAAAAATCATCGAAAAATTAAAAAAGGCGAAACATTTTTTTTTTCCATTTTCGATGCCAGCCACACCAAAAAATCATCAAAAAATAAAAAAAAGGCGAAAAAAAAAATTTTAATTTTTTTTTTCCATTTTCGATGCCAGCCACACAAAAAAATCATCGAAAAATAAAAAAATGGAAAAAAAAAATTTATTTATTTTTTTTCCATTTTCGATGCCAGCCACAAAAAAAATCATCAAAAAATAAAAAACGCAAAAAAAAATTCTTGAATTTTTTTTCCCTTTTTCGGTGCCAGCCAAACAAAAAAAATCATCGAAAAATAAAAAAATGGATTTTTTTTTCATTTTCGATGCCAGCCACAAAAAAAATCATGGAAAAATAGAAAAATGGAAAAAAAAATTTTAAATTTCTTTTTTTTTCATTTTCGATGCCAGCCACAAAAAAAAATCATCGAAAAATAAAAAAAGACAAAAAAACAATTCTTTTCCCTTTTTCGGTGCCAGCCACACAAAAAAATCATCGAAAAATAAAAAAAGGCGAAAAAAATATTCTTAAATTTGTTTTCCCATTTTCGATGCCAGCCACACCAAAAAATCATCGAAAAATAAAAAAAGGCGAAAAAAAAATTCTTAAATTTGTTTTTCCATTTTCGATGCCAGCCACACAAAAAAATCATCGAAAAATAAAAAAATGGAAATAAAAAATTTAAAACTTTTTTTTCCATTTTCAATGCCAGCCACAAAAAAAATCATCAAAAAAAAAAAATCTTGATTTTTTTTCCCTTTTTTGGTGCCAGCCACACACAAAAATCATCGAAAAATAAAAAAAGGCGAAAAAAAAAATTCTTGAATTTGTTTTCCCATTTTCGATGCCAGCCACACAAAAAAATCATCGAAAAATAAAAAAAGGCGAAAAAAATTTTTTTAATTTTTTTTTTCCATTTTTGATGCCAGCCACAAAAAAAATCATCGAAAAATAAAAAAGGCGAAAAAAATTCTTAAATTTGTTTTCCCATTTTCGATGCCAGCCACACAAAAAAATCATCGAAAAATAAAAAAATGGAAAAAAAAATTATTTCTTTTTTTTCTATTTTCGATGCCAGCCACAAAAAAAAAACATCAAAAAATAAACAAGACAAAAAAAAAATCTTGATTTTTTTTTCCCTTTTTCAGTGCCAGCCACACAAAAAAATCATCGAAAAATAAAAAAAGGCGAAAGAAAAATTCTTAAATTTGTTTTCCCATTTTCGATGCCAGTAATAAAAAAAGGCGAAAAAAAACTTCTTAAATTTTATTTTCCCATTTTCGATGCCAGCCACACCAAAAAATCATCGAAAAATTAAAAAAGGCGAAACCATTTTTTTTAATTTTTTTTTTTCCATTTTTGATGCCAGCCACACCAAAAAATCATCGAAAAATAAAAAAAAGACGAAAAAAAAAGTTTAATTTGTTTTTTCCATTTTCGATGCCAGCCACACAAAAAAATCATCGAAAAATAAAAAAATGGAATTTTTTTTTTTTTCCATTTTCGATGCCAGCCACAAAAAAAAATCATCGAAAAATAAAAAAGGCAAAAAAAATTCTTGAATTTTTTTCCCTTTTTCGGTGCCAGCCACACAAAAAAATCATCGAAAAATAAAAAAGGCGAAAAAAATTTTTTTAATTTTTTTTTTCCATTTTCAATGCCATCCGCAAAAAAAATCATCGAAAAATAAAAAAATGGAAAAAAAAACAACTTTTAATTTTTTTTTCCATTTTCGATGCCAGCCACAAAAAAAATTATCGAAAAATAAAAAAGACAAAAAAAAAATTCTTGAATTTTTTTCCCTTTTTCGGTGCCAGCCACACAAAAAAAATCATCGAAAAATAAAAAAAGGGGAAAAAAAAATTCTTAAATTTGTTTTCCCATTTTCGATGCCAGCCACACAAAAAAAAATCATCGAATAATAAAAAAAGGGGAAAAAAAATTTTAAATTTTTTTTTCCATTTTCGATGCCTGCTACAAAAAAAAATCATCGGAAAATAAAAAAAGGCAAAAAAAAAATCTTAAATTTGTTTTCCCATTTTCGATGCCAGCCACACAAAAAAATCATCGAAAAATAAAAAAGGCGAAAAAAATTTTTTAATTTTTTTTTTCCATTTTCGATGCCAGCTACACAAAAAAATCATCGAAAAATAGAAAAAGGCGAAAAAAAAATTCTTAAATTTTATTTTCCCATTTTCCCACACCAAAAAATCATCGAAAAATAAAAAGAAGGCGAAAAAAATATTTTTAAATTTTTTTTTCCATTTTCGATGCCAGCCACACCAAAAAATCATCGAAAAATAAAAAAAGGCGAAAAAAAAATTCTAATTTTTTTTTCCATTTTTGACGCCAGCCACACAAAAAAATCATCGAAAAATAAAAAAATGGAATTTTTTTTTTTTTTCCGTTTCGATGCCAGCCACAAAAAAAATCATCGAAAAATAAAAAAGGCAAAAAAAAATTCTTGAATTTTTTTCCCTTTTTCGGTGCCAAACACACAAAAAAACAATCGAAAAATAAAAAAAATGGAAATTTATTTTTTTTTTCATTTTCGATGCCAGCCACAAAAAAAAATCATCGAAAAATAAAAAAATGGAAATAAAAAATTTAAAACTTTTTTTTCCATTTTCAATGCCAGCCACAAAAAAAATCATCAAAAAAAAAAAAATCTTGATTTTTTTTCCC
Source organism: Ochlerotatus camptorhynchus (assembly GCF_037179485.1). Classification (NCBI taxonomy): domain Eukaryota; kingdom Metazoa; phylum Arthropoda; class Insecta; order Diptera; family Culicidae; genus Ochlerotatus; species Ochlerotatus camptorhynchus. Next base: position 20,332 of record NW_027041267.1, on the reverse strand, counting down.
TTTTTTGGTGCCAGCCACACACAAAAATCATCGAAAAATAAAAAAAGGCGAAAAAAAAAATTCTTGAATTTGTTTTCCCATTTTCGATGCCAGCCACACAAAAAAATCATCGAAAAATAAAAAAAGGCGAAAAAAATTTTTTTAATTTTTTTTTTTCCATTTTTGATGCCAGCCACAAAAAAAATCATCGAAAAATAAAAAAGGCGAAAAAAAATTCTTAAATTTGTTTTCCCATTTTCGATGCCAGCCACACAAAAAAATCATCGAAAAATAAAAAAAATGGAAAAAAAAATTATTTCTTTTTTTTCTATTTTCGATGCCAGCCACAAAAAAAAACATCAAAAAATAAACAAGACAAAAAAAAATCTTGATTTTTTTTTCCCTTTTTCAGTGCCAGCCACACAAAAAAATCATCGAAAAATAAAAAAAGGCGAAAGAAAAATTCTTAAATTTGTTTTCCCATTTTCGATGCCAGTAATAAAAAAAGGCGAAAAAAAACTTCTTAAATTTTATTTTCCCATTTTCGATGCCAGCCACACCAAAAAATCATCGAAAAATTAAAAAAGGCGAAACAATTTTTTTTAATTTTTTTTTCCATTTTTGATGCCAGCCACACCAAAAAATCATCGAAAAATAAAAAAAAGACGAAAAAAAAAAGTTTAATTTGTTTTTTCCATTTTCGATGCCAGCCACACAAAAAAATCATCGAAAAATAAAAAAATGGAATTTTTTTTTTTTTCCGTTTCGATGCCAGCCACAAAAAAAAATCTTCGGAAAATAAAAAAGGCAAAAAAAAATTCTTGAATTTTTTTTCCCTTTTTCGGTGCCAGCCACACAAAAAAATCATCGAAAAATAAAAAAAAGGCGAAAAAAAAAATTCTTAAATTTGTTTTCCCATTTTCGATGCCAGCCACACAAAAAAATCATCGAAAAATAATATAGGCGAAAAAAAAATTTTAATTTTTTTTTCCATTTTCGATGCCAGCCACAAAAAAAAATCATCGAAAAATAAAAAAGGCAAAAAAAATTCTTGAATTTTTTTCCCTTTTTCGGTGCCAGCCACACAAAAAAATCATCGAAAAATAAAAAAAAGGCGAAAAAAAATTTCTTAAATTTTATTTTCCCATTTTCGATGCCAGCCACACCAAAAAATCATCGAAAAATTAAAAAAGGCGAAAATTTTTTTTTTTTATTTTCTTTTTCCATTTTTGATGCCAGCCACACCAAAAAATCATCGAAAAATAAAAAAAGGCGAAAAAAAAATTTTTAATTTGTTTTTTTCCATTTTCGATGCCAGCCACACAAAAAAATCATCGAAAAATAAAAAAATGGAAAAAATAAATTTAATTTTTTTTTCCATTTTCGATGCCAGCCACAAAAAAAATCATCAAAAAATAAAAAAGGCAAAAAAAATTCTTGAATTTTTTTTCCCTTTTTCGGTGCCAGCCACACAAAAAAAAATCATCGAAAAAAAAAATGGAAAAAATAAATTTAAATTTTTTTTTTCCATTTTCGATGCCAGCCACAAAAAAAATCATCGAAAAATAAAAAAAAGACAAAAAAAAATTCTTTTCCCTTTTTCGGTGCCAGCCACACAAAAAAATCATCGAAAAATACAAGAGGCGAAATAAACTTCTTAATTTTTTTTTTCCATTTCGATGCCAGCCACACCAAAAAATCATCGAAAAATAATAAAGGCGAAAAAAAAATTTTAATTTTTTATTCCATTTTCGATGACAGCCACAAAAAAAAATCTTCGGAAAATAAAAAAGGCAAAAAAAAATTCTTGAATTTTTTTTCCCTTTTTCGGTGCCAGCCACACAAAAAAATCATCGAAAAATAAAAAAAAGGCGAAAAAAAAATTCTTAAATTTGTTTTCCCATTTTCGATGCCAGCCACACAAAAAAATCATCGAAAAATAAAAAAATGGAAAAAAAAAATTTAATTTTTTTTTCCATTTTCGATGCCAGCCACAAAAAAAATCATCAAAAAATGAAAAAGACAAAAAAAAATTCTTGAATTTTTTTTCCCTTTTTCGGTGCCAGCCACACAAAAAAAAATCATCGAAAAATAAAAAAATGGAAAAAATAAATTTTAAATTTTTTTTTTCCATTTTCGATGCCAGCCACAAAAAAAATCATCAAAAAATAAAAAACGCAAAAAAAAATTCTTGAATTTTTTTCCCTTTTTCGGTGCCAGCCACACAAAAAAAATCATCGAAAAATAAAAAAATTGGAATTTTTTTTTTCATTTTTGATGCCAGCCACAAAAAAAAATCATCGAAAAATAAAAAAAAAGGCGAACAAAAATTTCTTAAATTTTATTTTCCCATTTTCGATGCCAGCCACACAAAAAAATCATCGAAAAATTAAAAAAGGCGAAAAAAAATTTTTTTTATTTTTTTTTTTTCCATTTTCGATGCCAGCCACACCAAAAAATCATCGAAAAATAAAAAAAAGGCGAAAAAATTTTTTTAATTTTTTTTTCCATTTTCGATGCCAGCCACACAAAAAAATCATCGAAAAATAAAAATATGGAAAAAAAATTTATTTTTTTTTTCCATTTTCGATGCCAGCCACAAAAAAAATCATAAAAAAATAAAAAAGGCAAAAAAAAATTCTTGATTTTTTTTTTCATTTTCGATGCCAGCCACAAAAAAAAATCATCGAAAAAAAAAAATGGAAAAAATAAATTTTAAATTTTTTTTTTCCATTTTCGATGCCAGCCACAAAAAAAAATCATCGAAAAATAAAAAAAAGGCGAAAAAAAAATTCTTAAATTTGTTTTCCCATTTTCGATGCCAGCCACACAAAAAAATCATCGAAAAATAAAAAAGGCGAAAAATTTTTTTTTAATTTTTTTTCCATTTTCGATGCCATCCACAAAAAAAAATCATCGAAAAATAAAAAAATGGAAAAAAAAACTTGTAATTTTTTTTTCCTTTTTCGATGCCAGCCACAAAAAAAATTATCGAAAAATAAAAAAGACAAAAAAAAAAATTCTTGAATTTTTTTCCCTTTTTCGGTGCCAGCCACACAAAAAAAAATCATCGAAAAATAAAAAAAGGGGAAAAAAAAATTCTTAAATTTTATTTTCTCATTTTCGATGCCAGCCACACCAAAAAATCATCGAAAAATAAAAAAAGGAAAAAAAAAATTCTTAAATTTGTTTTCCCATTTTCGATGCCAGCCACACAAAAAAATCATCGAAAAATAAAAAAGGCGAAAAAATGTTTTTAATTTTTTTTTTCCATTTTCGATGCCAGCTACACAAAAAAATCATCGAAAAATAGAAAAAGGCGAAAAAAAAATTCTTAAATTTTATTTTCCCATTTTCCCACACCAAAAAATCATCGAAAAATAAAAAGAAGGCGAAAAAAATTTTTTTAATTTTTTTTTTTCCATTTTCGATGCCAGCCACACCAAAAAATCATCGAAAAATAAAAAAAGGCGAAAAAAAAAAATTTAATTTTTTTTTCCATTTTTGATGCCAGCCACACAAAAAGATCATCGAAAAATAAAAAAATGGAAATTTATTTTTTTTTTTCATTTTCGATGCCAGCCACAAAAAAAAATCATCGAAAAATAAAAAAAAATGGAAATAAAAAATTTAAATTTTTTTTTCCATTTTCGATGCCAGCCATAAAAAAAATATCATCAAAAAAAAAAATCTTTATTTTTTTTCCCTTTTTTGGTGCCAGCCACACACAAAAATCATCGAAAAATAAAAAAAGGCAAAAAAAAAATTCTTAAATTTGTTTTCCCATTTTCGATGCCAGCCACACAAAAAAATCATCGAAAAATAAAAAAAGGCGAAAAAAAATTTTTTAATTTTTTTTCCATTTTTGATGCCAGCCACAAAAAAAATCATCGAAAAATAAAAAAAGGCGAAAAAAAATTCTTAAATTTGTTTTCCCATTTTCGATGCCAGCCACACAAAAAAATCATCGAAAAATAAAAAAAGCAAAAAAAAAAATCTTGATTTTTTTCCCTTTTTCGGTGCCAGCCACACAAAAAAATCATCGAAAAATAAAAAAAAAGGCGAAAAAAAAATTCTTAAATTTGTTTTCCCATTTTTGATGCCAGTAATAAAAAAAGGCGAAAAAAAATTTCTTAAATTTTATTTTCCCATTTTCGATGCCAGCCACACCAAAAAATCATCGAAAAATTAAAAAAGGCGAAACAATTTTTTTTCCATTTTCGATGCCAGCCACACCAAAAAATCATCAAAAAATAAAAAAAAGGCGAAAAAAAAATTTTTAATTTTTTTTTTCCATTTTCGATGCCAGCCACACAAAAAAATCATCGAAAAATAAAAAAATGGAAAAAAAAATTTATTTTTTTTTTTTCCATTTTCGATGCCAGCCACAAAAAAAATCATCAAAAAATAAAAAACGCAAAAAAAATTCTTGAATTTTTTTTCCCTTTTTCGGTGCCAGCCAAACAAAAAAAATCATCGAAAAATAAAAAAATTGATTTTTTTTTTCATTTTCGATGCCAGCCACAAAAAAAATCATGGAAAAATAAAAAAATGGAAAAAAAAAATTTTAAATTTCTTTTTTTTTCATTTTCGATGCCAGCCACAAAAAAAAATCATCGAAAAATAAAAAAAGACAAAAAAACAATTCTTTTCCCTTTTTCGGTGCCAGCCACACAAAAAAATCATCGAAAAATAAAAAAAAAGGCGAAAAAAATATTCTTAAATTTGTTTTCCCATTTTCGATGCCAGCCACACAAAAAAATCATCGAAAAATAAAAAAGGCGAAAAAAAAAATTTTTAATTTTTTTTTCCATTTTCGATGCCAGCCACAAAAAAAATCATCGAAAAATAAAAAAATGGATAAAAAAAATTTAATTTTTTTTTTCCATTTTTGATGCCAGCCACACCAAAAAATCATCGAAAAATAAAAAAGACAAAAAAAAAAATCTTGAATTTTTTTCCCTTTTTCGATGCCAGCCACACAAAAAAATCATCGAAAAAAAAGGCTTAATTTTTTTTAAATTTTTCTTTCCCATTTTCGATGCCAGTCACACAAAAAAATCATCGAAAAATAAAAAAGGCAAAAAAAAAATTCTCTATTTTTTTTTCCCTTTTTCGGTGCCAGCCACACAAAAAAATCATCGAAAAATAAAAACAATGGAATTTTTTTTTTTTTTCATTTTCAATGCCAGCCACAAAAAAAAAATCATCGAAAAATAAAAAAATGGAAAAAAAAAATTTTAAATTTTTTTTTCCATTTTCGATGCCAGCTACAAAAAAAAATCATCGAAAAATAAAAAAGACGAAAAAAAAATTCTTGAATTATTTTTTCCTTTTTTGGTGCCAGCCACACAAAAAAATCATCAAAAAATAAAAAAAGGCGAAAAAAAATTCTTAATTTTGTTTTCCCATTTTCGATGCCAGCCACACAAAAAAATCATCGAAAAATAAAAAAAAGCGAAAAAAAAATTTTTAAATTTTTTTTTTTCCATTTTCGATGCCAGCCACAAAAAAAAATCATCGAAAAATAAAAAAATGGAAAAAAAAAATTTTAAATTTTTTTTCCATTTTCGATGCCAGCCACAAAAAAAATCATCGAAAAATAAAAAAGGCAAAAAAAAATTCTTGAATTATTTTTTCCTTTTTTGGTGCCAGCCACACAAAAAAATCATCAAAAAATAAAAAAAGGCGAAAAAAAATTCTTAAATTTGTTTTCCCATTTTCGATGCCAGCCACAAAAAAAAATCATCGAAAAATAAAAAAATGGAAAAAAAAAATTTTAAATTTTTTTTCCATTTTCGATGCCAGCCACAAAAAAAATCATCGAAAAATAAAAAAGGCAAAAAAAAATTCTTGAATTATTTTTTCCTTTTTTGGTGCCAGCCACACAAAAAAATCATCAAAAAATAAAAAAAGGCGAAAAAAAATTCTTAATTTTGTTTTCCCATTTTCGATGCCAGCCACACAAAAAAATCATCGAAAAATAAAAAAAAGCGAAAAAAAAATTTTTAAATTTTTTTTTTTCCATTTTCGATGCCAGCCACAAAAAAAAATCATCGAAAAATAAAAAAATGGAAAAAAAAAATTTTAAATTTTTTTTTCCATTTTCGATGCCAGCCACAAAAAAAATCATCGAAAAATAAAAAAGACAAAAAAAAATTCTTGAATTTTTTTCCCTTTTTCGGTGCCAGCCACACAAAAAAATCATCGAAAAAAAAGGCGAAAATTTTTTTTAAATTTTTCTTTCCCATTTTCGATGCCAGTCACAAAAAAAAAATCATCGAAAAATAAAAAAGGCGAAAAAAACTTCTTAATTTTTTTTTCCATTTCGATGCCAGCCACACCAAAAAATCATCGAAAAATAATAAAGGCGAAAAAAAAATTTTTAAATTTTTTTTTCCATTTTCGATGCCAGCCACAAAAAAAAATCATCGAAAAATAAAAAAAGGCGAAAAAAAAAATTTAATTTTTTTTTCCATTTTCGATGCCAGCCACAAAAAAAATCATCGAAAAATAAAAAAAGGCGAAAAAAAATTTCTTAAATTTTATTTTTCCATTTTCGATGCCAGCCACACCAAAAAATCATCGATAAATAAAAAAAAGGCGAAAAAAAAAATCTTAAATTTGTTTTCCCTTTTTCGGTGCCAGCCACACAAAAAAATCATCGAAAAAAAAGGCTAAAATTTTTTTTTAATTTTTCATCATCTTCATCATCGAAAAATAAAAAAGGCAAAAAAAAATTCTTAAATTTGTTTTTCCATTTTCGATGCAAGCCACAAAAAAAATCATCGAAAAATAAAAACAGGCGAAAAAAAAATTCTTAAATTTTATTTTCCCATTTTCGATGCCAGCCACATAAAAAAATCATCGAAAAATAAACAAAAGCGAAAAAAAATTTTAATTTTTTTTCCATTTTTGATGCCAGCCACACCAAAAAATCATCGAAAAATTAAAAAAGGCGAAAAAAATTTTTTAATTTTTTTTTTCCATTTTCGATGCCAGCCACACAAAAAAAATCAACGAAAAATAAAAAAATGGAAAAAAAAAATTATTTTTTTTTTCCATTTTCGATGCCAGCCACAAAAAAAATCATCGAAAAATAAAAAAGGCAAAAAAAAATTCTTGAATTTTTTTTCCCTTTTTCGGTGCCAGCCACACAAAAAAATCATCGAAAAATAAAAACAATGGATTTTTTTTTTTTTTTTTCATTTTCAATGCCAGCCACAAAAAAAAAATCATCGAAAAATAAAAAAATGGAAAAAAAAATTTTAAATTTTTTTTTCCATTTTCGATGCCAGCTAGAAAAAAAAATCATCGAAAAATAAAAAAGACAAAAAAAAAAATTCTTGAATTTTTTTCCCTTTTTCGGTGCCAGCCACACAAAAAAATCATCGAAAAATAAAAAAGGCGAAAACAAAATTCTTAAATTTGTTTTCCCATTTTCGATGCCAGCCACACAAAAAAATCATCGAAAAATAAACAAAAGCGAAAAAAAATTTTTTATTTTTTTTTTTCATTTTCGATGCCAGCCACAAAAAAAAATCATCGAAAAATAAAAAAAGGCGAAAAAAAAATTCTTAAATTTTATTTTCCCATTTTCGATGCCAGCCACACCAAAAAATCATCGAAAAATAAAAAAGGCAAAAAAAAATTCTTGAATTTTTTTTTCCTTTTTTGGTGCCAGCCACACAAAAAAATCATCAAAAAATAAAAAAATGGAATTTTTTTTTTTTTTTTTTCATTTTTGATGCCAGCCACAAAAAAAAAATCATCGAAAAATAAAAAAATGGAAAAAAAAAATTTAAATTTTTTTTTCCATTTTCGATGCCAGAAACAAAAAAAATCATCGAAAAATAAAAAAGACAAAAAAAAAATTCTTGAATTTTTTTCCCTTTTTCGGTGCCAGCCACAAAAAAAAAATCATCGAAAAATAAAAAAATGGAAAAAAAAAATTTAAATTTTTTTTTCCATTTTCGATGTCGGCCACACCAAAAAATCATCGAAAAATAAAAAAGACAAAAAGAAAATCTTGAATTTTTTTCCCTTTTTCGATGCCAGCCACACAAAAAAATCATCGAAAAATAAGGCGAAAATTTTTTTTAACTTTTTCTTTCCCATTTTCGATGCCAGTCACACAAATAAATCATCGAAAAATAAAAAAGACAAAAAAAAAAATTCTTGAATTTTTTTCCCTTTTTCGGTGCCAGCCACACAAAAAAATCATCGAAAAATAAAAAAAAGGCGAAAAAAAAAATTCTTAAATTTGTTTTCCCATTTTCGATGCCAGCCACACCAAAAAATCATCGAAAAATAAAAAAGGCGAAAAAAAAAATTTAATTTTTTTTTTTCATTTTTGATGCCAGCCACAAAAACAAAATCATCGAAAAATAAAAAAAAGGCGAACAAAAATTTCTTAAATTTTATTTTCCCATTTTCGATGCCAGCCACACAAAAAAATCATCGAAAAATTAAAAGAGACGAAAAAAATTTTTTTTATTTTTTTTTTCCATTTTCGATGCCATAATAAAAAAATAAAAAAAAGGCGAAAAAAAACTTTTTAATTTTTTTTTCCATTTTCGATTCCAGCCCCACATAAAAAAATCATCGAAAAATTAAAAAAGCGGAAATTTTTTTTTTTTTTTTTCCATTTTCGATGCCAGCCACAAAAAAAATCATCAAAAAATAAAAAAGGCAAAAAAAAATTCTTGATTTTTTTTCCCTTTTTCGGTGCCAGCCACACAAAAATAAAATCATCGAAAAATAAAAAAATTGAATTTTTTTTTTTTTCATTTTCAATGCCAGCCACAAAAAAAAATCATCGAAAAATAAAAAAAAAGGCGAAAAAAAAATTCTTAAATTTGTTTTCCCATTTTCGATGCCAGCCACACAAAAAAATCATCGAGAAATAAAAAAGGCGAAAAAATTTTTTTTAATTTTTTTTTCCATTTTCAATGCCATCCGCAAAAAAAATCATCGAAAAATAAAAAAATGGAAAAAAAACTTTTAATTTTTTTTTCCATTTTCGATGCCAGCCACAAAAAAAATTATCGAAAAATAAAAAAGACAAAAAAAAATTCTTGAATTTTTTTCCCTTTTTCGGTGCCAGCCACACAAAAAAAATCATCGAAAAATAAAAAAAGGGGAAAAAAAAATTCTTAAATTTGTTTTCCCATTTTCGATGCCAGCCACACAAAAAAAAAATCATCGAAAAATAAAAAAGGCGAAAAAAAATCTTTAAATTTTTTTTTCCATTTTCGATGCCTGCTACAAAAAAAAAATCATCGGAAAATAAAAAAAGGCAAAAAAAAATTCTTAAATTTGTTTTCCCATTTTCGATGCCAGCCACACAAAAAAATCATCGAAAAATAAAAAAGGCGAAAAAATTTTTTTAATTTTTTTTTTTTCATTTTCGATGCCAGCTACACAAAAAAATCATCGAAAAATAGAAAAAGGCGAAAAAAAAATTCTTAAATTTTATTTTCCCATTTTCCCACACCAAAAAATCATCGAAAAATAAAAAGAAGGCGAAAAAAATATTTTTAAATTTTTTTTTCCATTTTCGATGCCAGCCACACCAAAAAATCATCGAAAAATAAAAAAAAGGCGAAAAAAAAATTCTAATTTTTTTTTCCATTTTTGATGCCAGCCACACAAAAAAATCATCGAAAAATAAAAAAATGGAAGAAATAAATTTAATTTTTTTTTTCCATTTTCGATGCCAGCCACAAAAAAAATCATCGAAAAATAAAAAAATGGAAATAAAAAATTTAAAACTTTTTTTTCCATTTTCAATGCCAGCCACAAAAAAAATCATCAAAAAAAAAAAAATCTTGATTTTTTTCCCTTTTTTGGTGCCAGCCACACACAAAAATCATCGAAAAATAAAAAAAGGCGAAAAAAAAAATTCTTGAATTTGTTTTCCCATTTTCGATGCCAGCCACACAAAAATATCATCGAAAAATAAAAAAAGGCGAAAAAAAATTTTTTAATTTTTTTTTTCCATTTTTGATGCCAGCCACAAAAAAAATCATCGAAAAATAAAAAAGGCGAAAAAAAATTCTTAAATTTGTTTTCCCATTTTCGATGCCAGCCACACAACAAAATCATCGAAAAATAAAAAAAGCGAAAAAATAAATTTTAATTTTTTTTCCATTTTTGATGCCAGCCACAAAAAAAATCATCGAAAAATAAAAAAATGGAAAAAAAAATTATTTCTTTTTTTTCTATTTTCGATGCCAGCCACAAAAAAAAACATCAAAAAATAAACAAGACAAAAAAAAAATCTTGATTTTTTTTTCCCTTTTTCAGTGCCAGCCACACAGAAAAAATTCTTAAATTTGTTTTCCCATTTTCGATGCCAGTAATAATAAAAGGCGAAAAAAAACTTCTTAAATTTTATTTTCCCATTTTCGATGCCAGCCACACCAAAAAATCATCGAAAAATTAAAAAAGGCGAAACAATTTTTTTTAATTTTTTTTTTTCCATTTTTGATGCCAGCCACACCAAAAAATCATCAAAAATAAAAAAAAGACGAAAAAAAAAGTTTAATTTGTTTTTTCCATTTTCGATGCCAGCCACACAAAAAAATCATCGAAAAATAAAAAAATGGAATTTTTTTTTTTTCCGTTTCGATGCCAGCCACAAAAAAAAATCTTCGGAAAATAAAAAAGGCAAAAAAAAATTCTTGAATTTTTTTTCCCTTTTTCGGTGCCAGCCACACAAAAAAATCATCGAAAAATAAAAAAAAGGCGAAAAAAAAAATTCTTAAATTTGTTTTCCCATTTTCGATGCCAGCCACACAAAAAAATCATCGAAAAATAATAAAGGCGAAAAAAAAATTTTAATTTTTTTTTCCATTTTCGATGCCAGCCACAAAAAAAAATCATCGAAAAATAAAAAAGGCAAAAAAAATTCTTGAATTTTTTTCCCTTTTTCGGTGCCAGCCACACAAAAAAATCATCGAAAAATAAAAAAAAGGCGAAAAAAAATTTCTTAAATTTTATTTTCCCATTTTCGATGCCAGCCACACCAAAAAATCATCGAAAAATTAAAAAAGGCGAAAATTTTTTTTTTAATTTTTTTTTTCCATTTTTGATGCCAGCCACACCAAAAAATCATCGAAAAATAAAAAAAAGCGAAAAAAAATTTTTAATTTTTTTTTTCCATTTTCGATGCCAGCCACACAAAAAAATCATCGAAAAATAAAAAAAATGGAAAAAATAAATTTAATTTTTTTTTCCATTTTCGATGCCAGCCACAAAAAAAATCATCAAAAAATAAAAAAGGCAAAAAAAATTCTTGAATTTTTTTCCCTTTTTCGGTGCCAGCCACACAAAAAAAAATCATCGAAAAAAAAAATGGAAAAAATAAATTTAAATTTTTTTTTTCCATTTTCGATGCCAGCCACAAAAAAAAATCATCGAAAAATAAAAAAAGACAAAAAAAATTCTTTTCCCTTTTTCGGTGCCAGCCACACAAAAAAATCATCGAAAAATACAAGAGGCGAAATAAACTTCTTAATTTTTTTTTTCCATTTCGATGCCAGCCACACCAAAAAATCATCGAAAAATAATAAAGGCGAAAAAAAAATTTTAATTTTTTATTCCATTTTCGATGCCAGCCACAAAAAAAAATCTTCGGAAAATAAAAAAGGCAAAAAAAAATTCTTGAATTTTTTTTCCCTTTTTCGGTGCCAGCCACACAAAAAAATCATCGAAAAATAAAAAAAAGGCGAAAAAAAAAATTCTTAAATTTGTTTTCCCATTTTCGATGCCAGCCACACAAAAAAATCATCGAAAAATAAAAAAATGGAAAAAAAAATTTAATTTTTTTTTTCCATTTTCGATGCAAGCCACAAAAAAAATCATCAAAAAATAAAAAACGCAAAAAAAAATTCTTGAATTTTTTTTCCCTTTTTCGGTGCCAGCCACACAAAAAAAATCATCGAAAAATAAAAAAATTGGAATTTTTTTTTTTCATTTTTGATGCCAGCCACAAAAAAAAATCATCGAAAAATAAAAAAAAGGCGAACAAAAATTTCTTAAATTTTATTTTCCCATTTTCGATGCCAGCCACACAAAATAATCATCGAAAAATTAAAAAAGGCGAAAAATTTTTTTTTTTATTTTTTTTTCCATTTTCGATGCCAGCCACACCAAAAAATCATCGAAAAATAAAAAAAAGGCGAAAAATTTTTTTTAATTTTTTTTTCCATTTTCGATGCCAGCCACACAAAAAAATCATCGAAAAATAAAAATATGGAAAAAAAATTTAATTTTTTTTTCCATTTTCGATGCCAGCCACAAAAAAAATCATAAAAAAATAAAAAAGGCAAAAAAAAATTCTTGATTTTTTTTTCCCTTTTTCGGTGCCAGCCACACAAAAAAAAATCATCGAAAACTTAAAAAATTGAATTTTTTTTTTCATTTTCGATGCCAGCCACAAAAAAAAAATCATCGAAAAAAAAAATGGAAAAAATAAATTTTAAATTTTTTTTTTCCATTTTCGATGCCAGCCACAAAAAAAAATCATCGAAAAATAAAAAAAAGGCGAAAAAAAAATTCTTAAATTTGTTTTCCCATTTTCGATGCCAGCCACACAAAAAAATCATCGAAAAATAAAAAAGGCGAAAATTTTTTTTTTATTTTTTTTTCCATTTTCGATGCCATCCACAAAAAAAAATCATCGAAGAATAAAAAAATGAAAAAAAAAAACTTGTAATTTTTTTTTCCTTTTTCGATGCCAGCCACAAAAAAAATTATCGAAAAATAAAAAAGACAAAAAAAAAAAATTCTTGAATTTTTTTCCCTTTTTCGGTGCCAGCCACACAAAAAAAAATCATCGAAAAATAAAAAAAGGGGAAAAAAAATTCTTAAATTTTATTTTCTCATTTTTGATGCCAGCCACACCAAAAAATCATCGAAAAATAAAAAAAGGAAAAAAAAAAATTCTTAAATTTGTTTTCCCATTTTCGATGCCAGCCACACAAAAAAATCATCGAAAAATAAAAAAGGCGAAAAAATGTTTTTAATTTTTTTTTTCCATTTTCGATGCCAGCTACACAAAAAAATCATCGAAAAATAGAAAAAGGCGAAAAAAAAATTCTTAAATTTTATTTTCCCATTTTCCCACACCAAAAAATCATCGAAAAATAAAAAGAAGGCGAAAAAATTTTTTTTAATTTTTTTTTTTCCATTTTCGATGCCAGCCACACCAAAAAATCATCGAAAAATAAAAAAGGCGAAAAAAAAAATTTAATTTTTTTTTCCATTTTTGATGCCAGCCACACAAAAAGATCATCGAAAAATAAAAAAATGGAAATTTATTTTTTTTTCATTTTCGATGCCAGCCACAAAAAAAAAATCATCGAAAAATAAAAAAAAATGGAAATAAAAAATTTAAATTTTTTTTTCCATTTTCGATGCCAGCCACAAAAAAAAATATCATCAAAAAAAAAAAATCTTTATTTTTTTTCCCTTTTTTGGTGCCAGCCACACACAAAAATCATCGAAAAATAAAAAAAGGCAAAAAAAAATTCTTAAATTTGTTTTCCCATTTTCGATGCCAGCCACACAAAAAAATCATCGAAAAATAAAAAAAGGCGAAAAAAATTTTTTTAATTTTTTTTTCCATTTTTGATGCCAGCCACAAAAAAAATCATCGAAAAATAAAAAAAGGCGAAAAAAAATTCTTAAATTTGTTTTCCCATTTTCGATGCCAGCCACACAAAAAAATCATCGAAAAATAAAAAAAGCGAAAAAAAAAAATCTTGATTTTTTTCCCTTTTTCGGTGCCAGCCACACAAAAAAATCATCGAAAAATAAAAAAAAAGGCGAAAAAAAAATTCTTAAATTTGTTTTCCCATTTTCGATGCCAGTAATAAAAAAAGGCGAAAAAAAATTTCTTAAATTTTATTTTCCCATTTTCGATGCCAGCCACACCAAAAAATCATCGAAAAATTAAAAAAGGCGAAACATTTTTTTTTCCATTTTCGATGCCAGCCACACCAAAAAATCATCAAAAAATAAAAAAAAGGCGAAAAAAAAAATTTTAATTTTTTTTTTCCATTTTCGATGCCAGCCACACAAAAAAATCATCGAAAAATAAAAAAATGGAAAAAAAAAAATTTATTTATTTTTTTTCCATTTTCGATGCCAGCCACAAAAAAAATCATCAAAAAATAAAAAACGCAAAAAAAAATTCTTGAATTTTTTTTCCCTTTTTCGGTGCCAGCCAAACAAAAAAAATCATCGAAAAATAAAAAAATGGATTTTTTTTTCATTTTCGATGCCAGCCACAAAAAAAATCATGGAAAAATAGAAAAATGGAAAAAAAAATTTTAAATTTCTTTTTTTTTCATTTTCGATGCCAGCCACAAAAAAAAATCATCGAAAAATAAAAAAAGACAAAAAAACAATTCTTTTCCCTTTTTCGGTGCCAGCCACACAAAAAAATCATCGAAAAATAAAAAAAGGCGAAAAAAATATTCTTAAATTTGTTTTCCCATTTTCGATGCCAGCCACACAAAAAAATCATCGAAAAATAAAAAAGGCGAAAAAAAAAATTTTTAATTTTTTTTTTTCCATTTTCGATGCCAGCCACAAAAAAAATCATCGAAAAATAAAAAAATGGATAAAAAAAATTTAATTTTTTTTTTCCATTTTTGATGCCAGCCACACCAAAAAATCATCGAAAAATAAAAAAGACAAAAAAAAAAATCTTGAATTTTTTTCCCTTTTTCGATGCCAGCCACACAAAAAAATCATCGAAAAAAAAGGCTTAAATTTTTTTTAAATTTTTCTTTCCCATTTTCGATGCCAGTCACACAAAAAAATCATCGAAAAATAAAAAAGGCGAAAAAAACTTCTTAATTTTTTTTTCCATTTCGATGCCAGCCACACCAAAAAATCATCGAAAAATAATAAAGGCGAAAAAAAAATTTTAATTTTTTTTTTCCATTTTCGATGCCAGCCACAAAAAAAATCATCGGAAAATAAAAAAGGCAAAAAAAAATTCTTGAATTTTTTTTCCCTTTTTCGGTGCCAGCCACACAAAAAAAAATCATCGAAAAATAAAAAAATGGAAAAAATAAATTTTAATTTTTTTTTTTCCATTTTCGATGCCAGCCACAAAAAAAATCATCGAAAAATAAAAAAAGACAAAAAAAAATTCTTTTCCCTTTTTCGGTGCCAGCCACACAAAAAAATCATCGAAAAATAAAAAAAAGGCGAAAAAAAAATTTTTAAATTTGTTTTCCCATTTTCGATGCCAGCCACACAAAAAAATCATCGAAAAATAAAAAAGGCGAAAAAAAAAATTTTAATTTTTTTTTTCCATTTTCGATGCCATCCACAAAAAAAATCATCGAAAAATAAAAAAATGGAAAAAAAAACTTTTAATTTTTTTTTTCCATTTTCGATGCCAGCCACAAAAAAAAATTATCGAAAAATAAAAAAGACAAAAAAAAATTCTTGAATTTTTTTCCCTTTTTCGGTGCCAGCCACACAAAAAATATCATCGAAAAATAAAAAAAGGGGAAAAAAAATTCTTAAATTTGTTTTCCCATTTTCGATGCCAGCCACACAAAAAAAATCATCGAAAAATAAAAAAGGCGAAAAAAAAAATTTTAATTTTTTTTTTTCCATTTTCGATGCCTGCTACAAAAAAAATCATCGAAAAATAAAAAAAAGGCGAAAAAAAAAATTCTTAAATTTTATTTTCCCATTTTCGATGCCAGCCACACCAAAAAATCATCGAAAAATAAAAAAAGGCAAAAAAAAAATTCTTAAATTTGTTTT
Source organism: Ochlerotatus camptorhynchus (assembly GCF_037179485.1). NCBI lineage: Eukaryota > Metazoa > Arthropoda > Insecta > Diptera > Culicidae > Ochlerotatus > Ochlerotatus camptorhynchus. Next base: position 4,555 of record NW_027041267.1, on the reverse strand, counting down.
CCCATTTTCGATGCCAGCCACACAAAAAAATCATCGAAAAATAAAAAAGGCGAAAAAATATTTTTAATTTTTTTTTTTCCATTTTCGATGCCAGCTACACAAAAAAATCATCGAAAAATAGAAAAAGGCGAAAAAAAAATTCTTAAATTTTATTTTCCATTTTCGATGCCAGCCACACCAAAAAATCATCGAAAAATAAAAAAAGGCAAAAAAAAATTATTAAATTTGTTTTCCCATTTTCGATGCCAGCCACACAAAAAAATCATCGAAAACTAAAAAAGGCGAAAAAAAAATTTAAAAATTTTTTTTTCGCCTTTTTTTATTTTTCGATGATTTTTTTTGTGTGGCTGGCCCGAAAAAGGAAAAGAATTTTTTTTTGTCTTTTTTTATTTTTCGATGATTTTTTTGTGTGGCTGGCATCGAAAATGGGAAAACAAATTTAAGAATTTTTTTTTCGCCTTTTTTATTTTTCGATGATTTTTTTGTGTGGCTGGCACCGAAAAAGGGAAAAGAATTTTTTTTTGTCTTTTTTTTATTTTTCGATGATTTTTTTGTGTGGCTGGCATCGAAAATGAAAAAAAAATTAAAAATAATTTTTTCGCCTTTATTATTTTTCGATGATTTTTTGTGTGGCTGGCATCGAAAATGGGAACACAAATTTAAGAATTTTTTTTTCGCCTTTTTTATTTTTCGATAATTTTTTTGTGTGGCTGGCACCGAAAAAGGGAAAAGAATTTTTTTTTGTCTTTTTTTATTTTTCGATGATTTTTTTGTGTGGCTGGCATCGAAAATAAAAAAAAAAAATTTAAATTTTTTTTTTTCCATTTTTTTATTTTTTCATGTTTTTTTTTTGTGGCTGGCATCGAAAATGAAAAAAAAAAATCCATTTTTTTATTTTTCGATGATTTTTTTTGTGTGGCTGGCACCGAAAAAGGGAAAAAAATTCAAGAATTTGTTTTTGCGTCTTTTATTTTTTGATGATTGTTTTGTGGCTGGCATCGAAAATGGAAAAAAAAAAATTAAATTTTTTTTTTTCGCCTTTATTATTTTTCGATGATTTTTTGGTGTGGCTGGCATCGAAATGGAAAAAAAAATTAAGAAGTTTTTTTCGCCTTTTTTATTTTTCGATGATTTTTTTGTGTGACTGGCATCGGAAATGGGAAAGAAAAATTTAAAAAAAATTTAAGCCTTTTTTTTCGATGATTTTTTGTGTGGCTGGCATCGAAAAAGGGAAAAAAATTCAAGATTTTTTTTTTGTCTTTTTTATTTTTCGATGATTTTTTTGTGTGGCTGGCATCGAAAATGAAAAAAAAAAATTAAATTTTTTTTTTCCATTTTTTTTATTTTTCCATGATTTTTTTTTTGTGGCTGGCATCGAAAATGAAAAAAAAATCCATTTTTTTATTTTTCGATGATTTTTTTTGTGTGGCTGGCACCGAAAAAGGGAAAAAAATTCAAGAATTTGTTTTTGCGTCTTTTATTTTTCGATGATTGTTTTGTGGCTGGCATCGAAAATGGAAAAAAAAATTAAAATTTTTTTTTTCGCCTTTATTATTTTTCGATGATTTTTTGGTGTGGCTGGCATCGAAATGGAAAAAAAAAATTAAGAAGTTTTTTTCGCCTTTTTTATTTTTCGATGATTTTTTTGTGTGACTGGCATCGGAAATGGGAAAGAAAAATTTAAAAAAAATTTAAGCCTTTTTTTTCGATGATTTTTTGTGTGGCTGGCATCGAAAAAGGGAAAAAAATTCAAGAATTTTTTTTTGCCTTTTTTATTTTTCAATGATTTTTTTTGTGGCTGGCATCGAACTGGAAAAAAAAAAAAAAAAAAAATCCATTTTTTTTATTTTTCGATGATTTTTTTTTGTGGCTGGCATCAAAAATGGAAAAAAAAAATTAAATTTTTTTTTCGCCTTTTTTTATTTTTCGATGATTTTTTTGTGTGGCTGGCATCGAAAATGGGAAAACAAATTTAAGAATTTTTTTTTCGCCTTTTTTATTTTTCGATGATTTTTTTGTGTGGCTGGCACCGAAAAAGGGAAAAGAATTTTTTTTTGTCTTTTTTTTATTTTTCGATGATTTTTTTGTGTGGCTGGCATCGAAAATGAAAAAAAAAAATAAAAATAATTTTTTCGCCTTTATTATTTTTCGATGATTTTTTTGTGTGGCTGGCATCGAAAATGGAAAAAAAAAATTAAATTTTTTTTCCATTTGTTTATTTTTCGATGATTTTTTTGTGTGGCTGGCATCGAAAATGGAAAAAAAAAATTTAAAATTTTTTTTTTCGCCTTTTTTTTAATTTTTCGATGATTTTTTGGTGTGGCTGGCATCGAAAATGGAAAAAAAAATAAAAAAAAATTTTTCGCTTATTTTAATTTTTCGATGATTTTTTGGTGTGGCTGGCATCGAAAATGGGAAAATTAAATTTAAGAAATTTTTTTTTCGCCTTTTTTTTATTTTTCGATGATTTTTTTTATGTGGCTTGCACCGAAAAAGGGAAAAAATTCAAGAATTTTTTTTTGCCTTTTTTATTTTCCGATGATTTTTTTTTGTGGCTGGCATCGAAAATGGAAAAAAAAAATTCAAGATTTTTTTTTTTGTCTTTTTTATTTTTCGATGATTTTTTGGTGTGGCTGGCATCGAAAATGGAAAAAAAAATTTAAAATTTTTCTCTTCCTTTTTTTTTTATTTTTCGATGATTTTTTTTGTGGCTGGCATCGAAAATGGAAAAAAAAATTAAAAAAATTTTTTTCGCCTCTATTATTTTTCGATGATTTTTTTGTGTGGCTGGCATCGAAAATGGGAACACAAATTTAAGAATTTTTTTTTCGCCTTTTTTATTTTTCGATAATTTTTTTGTGTGGCTGGCACCGAAAAAGGGAAAAGAATTTTTTTTTGTCTTTTTTTATTTTTCGATGATTTTTTTGTGTGGCTGGCATCGAAAATGAAAAAAAAAAAAAATTTAAAATTTTTTTTTTCCATTTTTTATTTTTTCATGTTTTTTTTTTGTGGCTGGCATCGAAAATGAAAAAAAAATCCATTTTTTTATTTTTCGATGATTTTTTTTGTGTGGCTGGCACCGAAAAAGGGAAAAAAATTCAAGAATTTGTTTTTGCGTCTTTTATTTTTTGATGATTTTTTTGTGTGACTGGCATCGGAAATGGGAAAGAAAAATTTAAAAAAAATTTAAGCCTTTTTTTTCGATGATTTTTTGTGTGGCTGGCATCGAAATGGAAAAAAAAATTAAGAAGTTTTTTTCGCCTTTTTTATTTTTCGATGATTTTTTTGTGTGACTGGCATCGGAAATGGGAAAGAAAAATTTAAAAAAAATTTAAGCCTTTTTTTTCGATGATTTTTTGTGTGGCTGGCATCGAAAAAGGGAAAAAATTCAAGAATTTTTTTTTGCCTTTTTTATTTTTCGATGATTTTTTTTTGTGGCTGGCATCGAACTGAAAAAAAAAAAAAAAAAATTCAATTTTTTTTATTTTTCGATGATTTTTTTTTTGTGGCTGGCATCAAAAATGGAAAAAAAAATTAAAATTTTTTTTTCGCCTTTTTTTATTTTTCGATGATTTTTTGGTGTGACTGGCATCGAAAATGGAAAAAAAAAATAAAAAAATTTTTTTCGCCTTCTTTTTATTTTTCGATGATTTTCTGGTGTGGGAAAATGGGAAAATAAAATTTAAGAATTTTTTTTTCGCCTTTTTCTATTTTTCGATGATTTTTTTGTGTAGCTGGCATCGAAAATGGAAAAAAAAAATTAAAATTTTGTTTTCGCCTTTTTTTATTTTTCGATGATTTTTTTGTGTGGCTGGCATCAAAAATGGAAAAACAAATTTAAGAATTTTTTTTTTCGCCTTTTTTTATTTTTCGATGATTTTTTGGTGTGGCTGGCATCGAAAATGGGAAAATAAAATTTAAGAATTTTTTTTTCGCCTTTTTTTTTATTTTTCGATGATTTTTTTTTTGTAGCAGGCATCGAAAATAGAAAAAAAAAATTTAAATTTTTTTTTTCGCCTCTTTTGTTTTTCGATGATTTTTTTTGTGTGGCTGGCATCGAAAATGGAAAAACAAATTTAAGAATTTTTTTTTCGCCTTTTTTTATTTTTCGATGATTTTTTGGTGTGGCTGGCATCGAAATGGAAAAAAAAAAAAAAAATTCCATTTTTTTTATTTTTCAATGATTTTTTTTTGTGGCTGGCATCAAAAATGGAAAAAAAAATTAAAATTTTTTTTTTCGCCTTTTTTTATTTTTCGATGATTTTTTGGTGTGACTGGCATCGAAAATGGAAAAAAAAAAAAAAAATTCCATTTTTTTTATTTTTCAATGATTTTTTTTTGTGGCTGGCATCGAAAATGGAAAAAAAAATTAAAAAAAATTTTTTCGCCTTTATTATTTTTCGATGATTTTTTGGTGTGGCTGGCATCGAAAATGGGAACACAAATTTAAGAATTTTTTTTTCGCCTTTTTTATTTTTCGATAATTTTTTTGTGTGGCTGGCACCGAAAAAGGGAAAAGAATTTTTTTTTGTCTTTTTTTATTTTTCGATGATTT